>NW_010558236.1:4665-8430 GCF_000687285.1 Phaethon lepturus | reverse complement strand
GACCAGCTCCCTGCTGAACTCCGTGACTTTCTAGACCTGGTTCAAGAACAGGTCTTTTTTTTCAGACGCTTGCTGCAGTAAATGACATAGATGAGGAATGAGTCCCCCCTGGTGGCTCAGACAGACAGACACATGGGGAAACCTCTGTATTTAGAATCATAGAATGGTCCGGGTTGGAAGGGACCTTAAAGATTGTCTGGTTCCAACCCCCTGCCATGGGTAGGGACACCTTCCATGAGACCAGGTTGCTCAAAGGCCCGTCCAACCTGGCCTTGAATGCTTCCAGAGATGGGGCATCCACAACTTCTCTGAGCAATGTGTTCCAGTGCCTCACCACCCTCATAGAGCAGAAGTATCCTCTGTATCCTCTCCTGTTCCTTACTGCACTTTTACTGTACAAGTCAAGACTATTCCAATGCTTTAAAAAACCTGCGGAACTGGGCTCCATTTTAAAAAGGATCTAGCTAGATAAAGGGAAAATAGGAACAATCAGTTTATCGGGGCTAAAATACCACTTACGACTACGATTATAGAGTCTACAACCTCAACCATTGTGTCTCGTCAAATTGTCCTTAAATCAAAATAACCTGAATAATTTTAAAATCTTTTCAGCAAGTTTAGTGTGCTGGTTTTGGTTGGGATAGAGTTAATTTTCTTCACAGTAGCTAGTATGGGGCTATGTTTTGGATTTGTGATAACACAGGGATGTTTTAGTTATTGCTGAGCAGGGATTACACAGAGTCAAGGCCTTTTCTGCTTCTCCCACCACCCCACCAGCGAGAAGGCTGGGGGTGCACAAGAAGTTGGGAGGGGACACAGCTGGGACAGCTGACCCCAACTGACCAAAGGGATATAACATACCAGATGATGTCATGCTCAGCATATAAAACTGAAGGAAGGGGGGGACGTTCAGAGTGATGGTGTTTGTCTTCCCAAGTAACCAGTACGTGTGATGGAGCCCTGCTTCCCTGGAGATGGCCGAACCCCTGCCTGCCCATGCGGAAGTGGTGAGTGAATTCCTTGGTTTATTTTGCTTGTGTGTGCGGCTTTTGCTTTACCTATTAAATTGTCTTTATCTCAACCCATGAGTTTTCTCATTTCTACCCTTCCGATTCTCTCCCCCGTCCCACCGTGGGGGAGTGAGCAAGCGGCTTGTGTGGTGCTTAGTTGCCGGCTGGGGTTAAACCACGACACTCAGTTTTACATACTTGTGGCTTTTCGTGCCCATGTCAATGCCATTCATAGAACGGAACTCTTGTGATGCTCACTGGAGCCCCAAACTAGTGCACTATGAGTGTGAGGAGTCTGCTCAGTCCCTTTCTAGTCAGTACGAAGGGCACTGGAGAGGAAGGATATAAACTTCTATTTATTTTATTTTTACTAAATACTCTTTCTTTACTATAATCTTTTTCTTACATACTCTGATCCAGAAGGAAGGTGAAAAGGAGAGAGGGAGAAGTGGAAATAGCTACACAGTAGTGTTACCTCACTAGAGTCAATTTACTTCATTTATTTTGAAATTCTTTGCAGCTATGTTTAGTACAGTCCAATTCTCATATCCAGGTAACAGAACATAAAAGAAATCCAAGTCCAGACAATTCAGGACTTCATACCTATGACTTTTCATTTTGACTGCATCTGAGAGTAGAACTCCAAGCCTCCAACCACTGATTTGTGGTTAAAATCCTTAAATTAATTTATGATATCTTTATCTTCTTTCTCAATATATCTAAAAAGTGCTTATCTTATTTGTGATTGCTTTTCAAAATAATCACTTTGTATTTGGATTGTTGGCTGCAGATGAGTACTTTGACCAGATAAGCACTTATAAGTCACTGAAATCTCCCTCAGGAAAGATTTATAATATACGTTATCATAACAACCCATCACAGAAAAAATAAATAACAGTATACCAGTACGGCAGAGGGAAGTACTCCATTTCAAAGTGTTAGTCAGACAGAATTAAAAATTATGCCCTATTTCTTGGCATGTACCAAAACCTCACGTTAATGGAAAACTCTTGTAAGATGTTAAACACGTTTATTCAATAAAGAAAGAGGCAATAATAATTTAATTTTCCTTGCTGGACCATTTGTGACAGTTTTTGAAGTAGATTTTTTTGCAGCTGGAAGCAGACATGTTTATTGCTTCTGATCCTGGGTTTAGGGTTGCTGCTGAAGACAGTCCAATATAAAGGGGCTATATGTAAGGCATAAGCATGTATTCACAAAGCAAAAACACACTTGGCAATCAACATAAAAAAGTAGAAAATTGTAGCAATTAATGAGTAAATCTCTCTTCTCAGACCCTCTCGTCTTATCTTTGACAGTCTTTATAGTGGAAGTAGAAAGTCAAGCCCCGAGGTACTAGAAAGAGGTAGAGGATTCAGCTGCTCTACATGCAGTTGATGAAGTACTTGAGGGTGCCAGCGGAGTCCAACACAAGAGCAGTGCACCAGCACATATCCAGTGGTGAGTTGGTAGCATTTGAGTAAGAAAGCAAATAGTTGTGGAAAGAAAGAAAAAGTGATGTTCATTATTCTGAATATGTTTTTTTAAATGTTGTAGGCACTTTGGCTTAGTGATTTGATTCAAATATAACACGTTAAACCATTGGAGGCTATTAAAGTGAAGCAAACACACAACACGTGGTATCCATAATTGTGGAAACAATTATGTTGGAAATAACTCTCTGTCTGTTGCCAGTAGGCTTATGGTTTATTCTTTCCAAGCCAAGTTTAAGATAAAAGCTTATAGTTATACTCTAAAGTATACATGAAACCATTGAAGTTGTCAAGAAGAAGAGAAAGCAGAGGGTGAAGGAGGAAGAAAGGACCGTGTCCTACCTGAGGCTGACAGAAAGCACACCACAGCAACACTGTCCACCCTGGTATTCCAGAAATGGAGACAGCTGGACATGTTTTGCGGCCATTTGCTCTTGTTCTCTCTTCTTCCCTGCTTAAAATAGCTGCTCTCTGAGGTCTGTAGAGCTGTGGGATAATCTTATTATAGTGGGTCCAACTCCTAGCTAGCACACTTGTCCCATTTCTCAGGGGGGCTGCAGCAGCCTATGTTGTACATGGGGGCATGAAGAAATTCGTGGTATGACCACAGAACTCCAGGGCAAGCAAATTGCAGCAGCTTACCAAGTTTCCACCTATTAAGTTATACTGAGCAATTGCAGTAATTCACATGTGTGCTCTTAATTTTTACAGCACAAACAGAATTCCATTAAGTTTCCATCACCTAAATTAGGCTCTCACAGTACCGTGCAAAAATCTACTCAGATTTTCTTCATCTTTGCCAATGCGATGACTTCGGTTTGTAATAAAGCAGGCTCCAGTGAAATTAGTTACCTTTTGATTCTAGAGAGTGTGGTTAAGAGTGTGAAGTATCTCAGAGCTTTAAAGATTTCTCTTTAAAGTATCAAAAGGCGATAATGTTCTCATCAGAAATTTTTACATTTGCAAGGCTGAGGGTAGTGGGATAACGTAATTTAAAAAAAGAACATTGAAGAATGACAAGAAGCATTGTACTTTGTCATTAAGAACAGATGGGGACTAATGAATAGTATTGTGGACAAAGCCAAAAACTTGAGAAAAACGGAGAGGGACACCGGCAAGAAAATCACATGTAGTCAAAGACTGAAAAGAAAAATGCGCATGCGCCCTGTCTGTTTCCCTAGGGAAAAAAGCAGTCACCTGTGACCTTTTGTGGAAGCTCTTAAGTCTAGAAAGGGATAGGAAGCAAGTGTCTAGGAATGAGG
>NW_010558236.1:0-4634 GCF_000687285.1 Phaethon lepturus | reverse complement strand
CCTGCTCTTCACACCAGATTGAGTGACACTGGTACCAGGGTAGGATGTGAGACCCAGCTGCTGGGGACAAATGGTTGGTCGGTACTGGAAAGGCTGCAGGAGCTGGCAACCTTTATAGTAAGTGTAGCCTTCCAAATAAGACAGCTTGTAAAGAACATGTTTTAGAAGACTGGCTTCTACATCAGAATCTCCACATGTATGAGTACATTCTCTAGGTCTTCTAAATTAATTGTTTCTTCCATGTCATACATAAGTTACCTGCACTCAAAGAAACATCAGCCACTTCCAGGGTTGAAAATGTTAGCAGGTAGTAATACTTCTGCAATTAGAACTGGTTTTTACCACATGTATGAAACTGAAGATAAATACACAAGAAGAAAATAGTAGTTCACAAAATTAATGGGATTGTGAGGATGTGGAGCTAACATAACCACATTGGGAATTACTTGGTAGCAGTCTGTTTATTGAAATACACTACAGTCAATTCTCTTGCAGGATTTGTTAGTAGCGAGAGGGCCTGTTTTGGTTTATGCACATTTCCTAGCTTAGAAGGACACCAAGCATTTCAGTTTCCCACTTGGAAATGCACTCACTGCACTATGAAATATCTGTATTAAGACAGACTGTTCAGAACCCAAAGTAAAAGAGAAATGCTTCTACAAGTCTTCTTGGATTACATTTCCATTCCCTTATTTAGTGTATAATGTGAAGAACAAACTACAGTTTGAAAACTAGTCTCTACTGCTCTCACCAAGTTCCAGGGACCTAAACCAGTCACATATGTGCAAGCATACTCAAGTCCTGTGTTCAGTTTTGGGCCTCTCACTACAAGAAGGACGTTGAGGTGCTGGAGCGTGTCCAGAGAAGGGCAACGAAGCTGGTGAGGGGGCTGGAGCACAAGTCTTATGAGGAGCAGCCTAGGGAATGGGGCTTGTTCAATTTGGAGAAGAGGAGGCTGAGGGGAGACCTCATCGCTCTCTACAACTACCTGAAAGGGGGTTGTGGTGACGTGGGTGTTGGTCTCTTCTCCCAAGTAACTAATGATAGAACGAGAGGAAATGGCCTTCAGTTGTGCCAGGGGAGGTTTAGACTGGATATTAGGAAAAATTTCTTCACCAAACCGTTGTCAAGCATTGGAACAGGCTTCCCAGGGAAGTGGTTGAGTCACCATCCCTGGAGGTATTTAAAAGACCTGTAGATGTGGCACTTCAGGACATGGTTTAGTGGTAGAGTTGGCAGTGTTAGGTTTATGATTGCACTTCATGATCTTATATTTAGGTCTTTTCCAACCTAAACAATTCTCTGATTCTAAGTAGACACTGTAAGTAAAAACTGCAAACAAGCCAAATTGAGAACCCTGGGTTTACATACAGGACAGGCAGAGGTCAAACCACTAACAGGGATGGGGCCAAAGCCCTACTTACTCAGCAACCATAACAATTATTATGATTTTAAGATTTACAACATCGTTGTTTCACAAACTGAGTTTGCCAAGTCAGCAGCAGACATGGCAGAAGCAGCTAGAATACCGTACATCTCTAGTAAGTTTGGTCTTCCCTTTCTTTAATATAAAAGTACTCTTAAAAGCAAGCTATGGAATTATCATTATTTTAAAGCTGCACCCTGGAAATATAAAATACTTCTCTGAGACTACATCACAGGAAGAATCATCACCTATCTTCTGGTAGAAATCTGGATTTTTCAAATGTTTTTCTTTTAAATCATCTATGTGTCAGAAGGCCACTGACTAGCTTAACTTGCATTCCACTGCCAGAAAGCAAACAGATAGAAGAAATAATGTTTAACTTCCATACTTTTTTTGAGAAACTTAGCCACTGGAATGGAAATCTCTTACTATTGCTTCTTAAATCTCGATTGGCCAAATCTCAAATTTAACAGTGAAAATTTTCTGCAGTCAGAAGAAAAGGCTGAGGATTTTGATATTGCTCAAGGGAGACAAAAATATAATTTTGGGGATTTTCCTTTACCTTCTTTTGCAAACTCTATTTCCTGTTCTCCTTGTATTTGGCATTTAAAGATGAAGTTAACTTTATCCACAAGCACAAGACGACAGCAAATGCATCAGGCATGGAAAGAATGGAAAGATTCTTTTTAACTAGGTGTAAACCATCATTTCGGTAAGGACAATTAGTACAACCAGGTGATCAGAATTGCTGGTTACTGGTCTCACGTCTTCAATATATTTTATGGAAATTTTTTTTTATATTATTGTTACCTATTAAGTGTTACTGGCTTCGGGGGCTAGATCAGGCTTTTAAAATTACACCTGTGCCAACACAAAAGAATTGCCTCAAAAATATCTGGATGGGATGATTTGTTTTTTAGTTATTCAGAAAGTACACTGACAGCAGTTTCAACAGTCAGAAAAACAATATTTAAAAACACTGATGTTTTAATATGACCTATAGTGTCATCCTATGACAGGAAACTGAAATAATAGTCTTGGAAGACATTTAGACTTTTAAATAGATTTTTTCAGCTAGAACTTACAAAACATCTGTAAAGGTAGCTATAATTATTCTTTATTTGCAGTATCAGGATGACAACTAGAAGCAAGCATCAGATTTATTTATTACAAAGGGCACTGCTAATACAAAGGTATTAACTTGAATTTCGCATTTTTTTTAATTCAGCAATTTTTAAGCCTCAAAATATTTAGGCCCTTCATGATTTGAAAACAAGTATCTGTCAGTTTACATGACGAACCTCCCTTTAGGCTAAAACATTTAAATCCAATTTCTGCATACTCAGAGCGCAGAACAGTCTAGTCACACAAAAAGATCCAGTCCTCTTTTTACTTGAGCTAAAGGTGGTTTGCTTTTGTAGTGCTAAAGATCAAGAGATATTTTTTAAAGGCACAAGATCTAAACAGTACTCTACAGGAGATTCCCTTTTGCTTCCCCACCTTACATAAATGCTGACAGAGACCATTTTAGCCACTAGCTGCTAGTATTCTTTTTAAGTCAGTTCAAATACAGCACACATTTTCAACAGGATATTCACAGAGCAAATCTTATGCTAAGGTGCTTCCCCCTGTGCAACAGAAGAGAGGCTTCGTGTTCTCCACCTCTGGGGACAGGGTGGCTCGGAGTGGGACTCTAATTTAAGAAACCATTTCATAGCTGTGAGGAGCTAGAGATTATTGCAATGCAGACACCCTCCTGATCTTCTCCAGAGGCCTGCAGACCTCTAGAAGGAGGCTGTAGCAGGAACTAGCAGTAATACCTGTCTACTTTCTGTAGACTCCTCCTGGCTACCAATGCTCTCACAAAGGAAAGTCAAAGCTATCTCAACTCCCTTTATGCCACCAGCAGCATTAACAAAAAAACCCAATCTCTTTGGATTAAGTACAATTAATTTTTAAGGCTTAAAAGCTTAACTATGTACTTGACAGGTAATGAGTATTGATGATTTTTCTTCTATGAATGGTTCCTTTTGAAATGGAGATGGTGAGATTGTCACACAGCCCATACATTTTATACTTCTCCTGGATAGTTAACAATAAAAACCAAGCCAAGCACAAACAAGCACAAGACAGATCTAAGTTGTGGGTTTTTTTACTATGTTTCGTGTTATTAACTCTGAAGAAACCCCCACATGGTTTACAAGTTTAAAAAAAAATGTTTTGTTCTTTTTTTTATACATTCCAAAATGCATCTGGGGAACTCTATCTATCTGTTACTTAAGAAAGTGTAATAGAATTTTACATTCACATATACAGCACTGCACCATGAAAAATGATAGTGACATTCATTATTTTCAAATTATTTTCTTTCATCAGCTTCCTTCTCCTCCTCTAAGTTAAAATAAAAGGATTTGTCATAGCCCATGAGATGGTTATAATCCTGAGGATTTGGGAAAAGCATCGGATTAACAAGCATCGATTTCGTTTTAGCGTAAAATGTTGTAAACATCTTGGTGATGTCCGGAATCTTTACATCCTTCTGATGAAAAACAGTCGCTTTTTCTGCCAAGATCGCATTGTATGTAATGGCTGTATACGTGTCCATTTCATCTTTATAGTAGAGTCGAATCACATAGCCTTTTGTAAGGACATGCAAAGTAACCGGTGTTACAAATGTAAAAAACCCGATCAACCCATAAAAGGCAGCTTGTATAAACAGACTTTCAAATCCAATACCAGTTTTGAGCATGATGTAGGGCATCATGAACAGGTTGAATATGCTGGTGGAGTAAGAAAAAAACCTCACACCTACAAAAAACAAACAAAAAAAGAAAAGGAAGGTTAATACTTATGAGCAAGATTATCTCTATAATTACATATGTTCTGCTACTATATATTGATGGTGTTACTTGAACAGCTGAAGTTACTGAAAATCCACTTTTTTTTTAAGCTCGCAAACAAACCATTGAAAGTTCAACCCTGTCTTCTTGCCACTGTTCTGGTTTGCTTACATGTTCATGTTCGGCTGGACGGCTGAGCTCCGAGTTGTGGTGAATGGAGTTAAATCCAGTTGGCGGCCAGTCACAAGTAGTGTTCCCCAGGGCTCAGTTTTGGGGCTGGTCTTATTTAATATCTTTGTTGATGATCTGGATGGGGATCGAGTGTTCCCTCAGTAACCTTGCAGATGACACCAAGTTGGGTGGGAGTA
>NW_010558235.1:628-1818 GCF_000687285.1 Phaethon lepturus | reverse complement strand
TGGCAGCCGTCTGTCCCTGCGCCCCACAGCCAGAAAGAGAGAGAACGTCAATGGCGCGGGGACGGGGGGGACATCGGGGGGGGACAGGGACACGGGACGGGGACAGCGGGGACAAGGGACACAAGATGGGGACATTGGGGACATTTGGGGACAGCAGGGACACAAGATGGGGACATTGGGGACATTTGGGGACAGCAGGGACACAAGATGGGGACATTGGGGACATTTGGGGACAGCAGGGACACAAGATGGGGACATTGGGGACATTTGGGGACAGCAGGGACACAAGATGGGGACATTGGGGACATTTGGGGACAGCAGGGACACAAGATGGGGACATTGGGGACATTTGGGGACAGCAGGGACACAAGATGGGGACATTGGGGACATTTGGGGACAGCAGGGACACAAGATGGGGACATTGGGGACATTTGGGGACAGCAGGGACATGGGACGGGGACATTGGGGACATGGGATGGGGACATTAGGGGACAGCAGGAACACAAGATGGGGACATTGGGGACATTTGGGGACAGCAGGGACACAAGATGGGGACATTGGGGACATTTGGGGACAGCAGGGACACGGGATGGGGACATTGTGGACATTTGGGGGACAACAGGGACATGGCACGGGGACATTGGGGACATGGGAGGGGAACATTTGGGGACAGCAGGGACACAAGATGGGGACATTGCAGACATTTGGGGACATTGGGGGACAACAGGGACACGGGATGGGGACATTGGGGACATTGGGGGACATTGGGGACAACAGGGACATGGGATGGGGACATTGGGGACATTTGGGGACAGCAGGGACATGGACATTGGGGACACTTGGGGGCATCTGGGGACAACAGGGACACAAGACGGGGACATTTGGGGACAGCAGGGACACGGGATGGGGACACAGCGGGGGTGGGACACGGCAGGATTTTGGGGTGAATCCAGCAGATTTTGGGGTAAAGCAAGCCTATTTTGGGGTAAAACCAGCATATTTTGGGGTGAATCTACCCTATTTTGGGACACCCAGCAGGATTTTGGGGTGAATCCAGCAGATTTTGGGACACCCAGCAGGATTTTGGGGTGAATCTACCCTATTTTGGAGCAGCCAGTGGGATTTTGGGGCAAAACTAGCAGATTTTGGGGCACCCGGCAGGATTTTGGGGGGAAGCCAGCAGAATTTTG
>NW_010558235.1:0-489 GCF_000687285.1 Phaethon lepturus | reverse complement strand
GACAGGGGATGGGGACGCAGCGGGGGTGGGACACGGCAGGATTTTGGGGTGAATCCAGCAGATTTTGGGGTAAAGCAAGCCTATTTTGGGGTAAAACCAGCATATTTTGGGGTGAATCTACCCTATTTTGGGACACCCAGCAGGATTTTGGGGTGAATCCAGCAGATTTTGGGGCACTCGGCAGGATTTTAGGGTGAATCCAGCAGAATTTTGGGGTGAATCTAGCCTATTTTGGGACAGCTAGCAGGATTTTGGGGCAAAAGTAGCAGATTTTGGGGCACCCGGCAGGTTTTGGGGTGAATCCAGCAGGTTTTGGGGGTGGTACGGGGGGGATGCCCCCCTTACCGGGTCGCCCTTCGCCCGGGGCCGCTGAGGAGAGACAAGAGAGAGGGGGGACATTGGGGACATTTGGGGACACTGAGGGCACACCGAGAGGGGACAGATGGGGCCACGAGGGGGGACGTGGGGAGACACAGATGACACTGGGGG
>NW_010558234.1:72645-98781 GCF_000687285.1 Phaethon lepturus | reverse complement strand
GGCGCGAGGCCGCCGGCAGCCCCGTGCGCCTCTGCCTGCCCAGTCGCTAGCAGCTTTCAAGAGCTGAAAGCCCGGAAAAGCATTGCTCACTCATTTTTATGTTTTGTTTTTAGCGAGGTAAAGGGCCTCCTTCAGAAACTGGTGTATTCAAGTGGCAGTTACACCAGAGCGAATTGGGAGCCCAGTCAGTTACTTTTCCTTTTCACTGAGCAACTGACTCTCTGATCCGTGCTGAGTTTTTCAGTCCCTGCCTGACTTGTAGATAAAACCTTTGACTTTGTTACCGTGTTTACTTTCTCATATGCTCCATTCTCTTCTGCTGTACTGATCAGCTTTACTGATCATACCCATTTACCTAAGAAATCAGACTTAGTCACTCACCTTAAAGACTGCTAAAACCATTTAATCCAACACCCACTCAGATGTTATTAGAAGCACTATCAAGTAGTGATTTCCTGAGCAAGGAGATGCTACTCTGTAAAGCACTCAGTAGTACTAACACTAGTATGTAAACCCATGAACTGCTATGTCCAGTCCTGTTTCTCTACTGTTATATTATCAAATATGTTATTTTTATTTTTTTTTTAATATAGCATCACTCTTTTCTCACACTGCAATAGGATGTGTAGGGGGTATAACAGCACCTCGTGGTCAATTTAAGCTTGTATTTTCAAAATAATCAATCGCTATGTGAACTACAATATTAACTGCAGTCCCCAGTTAGAACTCTAGTGGTTTTGGTAATGTGCAAAAACCATCACAGGACTGAATTTAAAATTTTCTTTCGTTACCTCCTTTTTCCCCCTTTTTCTTTTTTAACTGCAGTAGCTCATCCCTAAGGAGAAATTACATAATATATGGGATCAAAATATCAAATGATTTTTTAATACTGCAAGATTTTAAAAGTCATCTTGACTTTTTTCAAAAAAAAGTCATGTCATGCTTTTGCCTAGGCATGTACCCTTTCAAGTATCTAAAGGTCTTAATAGCCTCAGGACAGGATTTTTTCTATCGACTTTAATCATGGTTGTACAGTATTAAAGAAAAATAGAAGGTGTCTGAGCTTTATGAAGAACACAGAGATGACAAGTGAAGTTAAACATGTAGCACTGGTACGAGCATCTGTGAGATGTCTAACATTCCTACTGCCAGAGCATGAGCTCCCTTTCTGACTTGTCTCCTCGCTGGATAATGCTGTAATGTCTGAATTTATTTCTTTCCCACTTTCCTGAAAATTAATAACTTAGAAATATTCTAAATCTATCAAGGAACGTTTTGATCAAGTGGATGAGATTTTCCAAAAGAGAACTTTGAAGTGTCTGGTCTCATTGAATCACTTTCCAGCAGGAGGGGTTGCCCCATTTGGAAAGCCATCCCCTTTTACAGCATTTCAGATAAACACCCTAAACTGAATGCACTCAAAATGCCAAGATTTAATATTTACTCATTAATATTTTCAATTTTTTTCTTTTCTTTTCCCCTTCTGATTGTTTGGTCAGAAACCCCATAGCAAATAAAACGCTTTCTATTACTCTTGTCCTGTCATGTCACTAAAAATCTACATTCTAGAAAGAGAAGGCATAAGGCATTTCACTTTGACATTTGTGGTTTCTGAAATCACTGACATAAGGGAAAACATTTTCACTTAAAGTAGTCAAAATGATAACTGACCTTTCACTTACGTTGACCAAATGTATTATGTGCCAATCAATCACTGGTATCTGTCATTCTTAATTAGCATCTACACAATAAAATAGCTCCATTCAGAAGTGTATTAATTACTCTTTTATGACTCTGCTTCCTATTATCCTGGCTGTACGGCAGCAACCATAAAAAGCCCGGCCTTTTCCAGCACAAAGGGGCAGTATGTGTTATGTGTGATTCATGAAAGTTTCATTAATATTTAAGTTTATGTGGTTTAGAGGAGCAGAAGGGAATGAGCTGTTTGTTCTTACTTCACGCCCAGAGGATTTAGTTCAATTTTCAGGACAGTAGAATTCGCACAGTGTGATAGGGCAGAAAATCTGCTTTGTATATAACCTTTCATTCATATTGAGAGCCACGAACCAAAATAAAACCACAAAAAATATGTGAATTCAGGCATCTCTTCAAAATTCAGTGTACTGATACAGAAATCTAATGGAGGAGAAATCAAAGAAAACATCCTTCCTTTGAACCACCAGCATTTGATAGAGAACAGACATCTACCACACTCTTTGTATGTAAATTAATGTGGGTTTTTTCCTTTTTTAATGATGTTGTAGTTCAAAGGACAGAATGATAATAAACCAGCATTTGCTACACTATTTCTTGTGACATGTCATGTGAGATTGTGTATCTTACACCTAATGCTTAGGACAATGAGAAGGCTCCAGGGAGACCTTATTGCAGCTTTCCAGTACTTAAAGTGGGCTTGTAAGAAAAATGGGGACAAAATTTTTAGCAGGGCCTGTAGCAATAGGACAAGGGGTAATGGTTTTAAACTGAAAGAGGGCAGATGTAGGTTAGATATAATGAGGAAATTTTTCACAATGAGGGTGGTGAAACAGTGGCCCAGGTTGCCCAGAGAGGTGGTAGATGCCCCACGTCTGGAAACATTCCAGGCCAGGTTGGACGGGGCTCTGAGCAACCTGACTGAGTTGAAGATGTCCCTGCTCATTGCAGAGGGGTTTGGATCGGTGACCTTGAAAGTGCCCTTCCAACCCAAACTATTCTATGATTCTATGATTCTAAATATAATCTATCTGAATGAACTGGCTGCAAGTTGAAACTAGAAATAAGGAATCATTTAGTCTTTTATTTCAGAGACCTGTCTGGGGCAAAGTGCATGACTATAGCTCAAAGGAAAAACAAAAGCAGCAGAAAGATGAAATACTGAAAGATTAAAGAACACAAAACTTGCACAACAGCAAGAAGATCTACATATAAATTCATAAAGTTTTTCCTGCACACGTTACTAATACACCCATAATGATTTTTAACTTAAAAGTAAAAAAAAAAAAAAAATCAGTGCATGGGGATTGTCCATATTCAGACCTGCTCTGCAGCTCTGGCTGGCGGCGCGGATCCCCCTGCGCTCCCGGCCTCGCTTCCCGGGAGGAAAACCTGCCGGCACCAATAGGCAGGTTGTGTCCTGAGCGAGTGCAGAGCGTGCAGGAGAGCTTCACATCCCCGAGATCAGAAGAGACCACAGCTGTAAGTTTTTGAGGGATCAAGTACCTTTGCCAGCTGTCTAGTTTGCATGCTGCTTTCTTCCTAAGGACTCACCTTTATTATAGAAGATATCATGACATTATACAGAGAATATCAACAGTGTAATCAAAAGATTTGAACTGGCAAATATTTAAGAATTGCCTTATGATCATGCAGCAGATGTACTGAACGGAGAATAAAGTTTCAGAATATGAAACAGGAAGATGGTCACTTTGATCGCAACATTAAGTCAACTGAAATAGAAGTGGATGCCTTTTATGCCAGTCCTGGCTTATTTTTAACATTAACTCACTAAAGCACCAATGAGAGCATCAATCCATTAATATGTAATAAGATGAGATTCATCAGTATTGTAACCAAGAAAATTCAGGCTAGTACTAGAAAAGAGGTTACGCAAGGAATGGGGGGGCTCCTCCTGAAATGGCGAATCACAGAAAAAAAAACCCCAAATCAACTCTGCTTGTCCTGCAGTTTGGAAGAAGAGAAACCGAGTGAAATACTGATGCGATTGTAGTGAGACTAAGTGTCATTTCAGTGTTCATTTTCAGAAACATCAAATTTTAGTCGAATTTATGTTTGGAAAGCACATTTTGTATATCACAGGCCATTCAATTTTAACTCATTGCTGCGGGACTGAACCCAGTAATTTGTATTTGGCTAAAGCTTTTTGTGTTGGGCTAAAACAATCCTGTAAAAAGACACCCCATCCTGATCTGGATAAACCAAGAGACCCTACAGGCAATTTCTCCCAGCTGTTGTTCTATAATTTGAATTTGTAAGACTTCTGTCTCTACACACTAGTTTTCGCTATGCTTTTATTAGTTGGATAAAGATGCTTACTAGCACTTTGTATTCTCAGGAACATCCTATATATGGAAATCAAATAATCTTTGAAGTTTTCTTTTTTCCTATGAGCTAGAAGGGCTGAACTGTAAAATACCCCCCCAAATGCAGGACTGTATTGTACATCTTCTCTGCTTTTACTACATCCTGAAGTCCAGGACTGACTTCACTCATGCAGTAGTAATTCTGTGGTTATTTTGGATGCCCAGTGAAAATGTTTAATAGTATTGGACCTGTAATTAGTATTTGTACATTTATCCTCTAAATATTTCTAATCAGCTGTGATCCTCCACTAATAACAACTTTCTGAGGTTTGTCAGGTAAGCAGTTCTTCATCCATTTAACTGTGTATGTTGCTGGTATTTCATAAATACTAAATCCTAATGCAAATATGTGGTAAATCATAAATACTTGTTATAAACAACAAATATACAAGCTTAAATATTTTTCTTCTCCAATTTCTACACTTCTGTAAGAAATAAAATCAGGTAGGACCTAGCCTTCTTCTTAGTGAGACATACAATGCTCAAAATGTTACCTTTGGGTCACAGTTCTCCTTAAACCATGTGAGTAATGCTCAGTCAACTGGAAAACCATGAAATATGCATAAACATTATTGTACCAAAGAAGGTACATAAAAAGGTATTCCACATATATCTTTTTTGTAATTAGTTTACTCCTGGTGAGACATGGAGATGAAAAATTTGGTATTAAAATGACAACTAAGAGGAAAAGCTTTTTTCATTAGATGTCAGGATAATTTCTATTAGTATTTGTTCTGCTACTTAAGGAAATAAATTTTAAATAAGTTTTCCGTAATATCTGTCCTCATACAGGACTTTTCACTCTTCTAAGTTTTGAAACTTGACTCCTGGTTTGATTTTGAATTTGTTTTTCTTTGCTAATAGAAATTATTCCTCAAAAGATTTCTTCCATCAAGTCTAAATGGTAACATATACTGCACTTTTCAGAAGTTATATACACAGGCAAATAGCATGAGAAAGAGGCAGTATTAGCAGGAAACAAATCTGAAATCAGCTGTATGCTAAAAGGTTAGAGGAATAATCAAATTACCAAAGATCTCCTGTGTACTGAGTGATTGACAAACTATAATCTGAGTACAGACAGATTGTCTGCTCATCCCATACATGTGCATACCTGACATATTTTGCTAAACAAGAAGAGCCACTTTCCACTTATCTGAAACACATAACCCACCGAAGAAAGCAGTGAATCCTTTATACATTAATAAAAGCCTATTGTGTGATTTAGAACAATTGAAAATTTATTCTTCTTAATTTATTGTTCTAAACTTTCAATTAAGGTTAGAAAGACCTAAAAACCAGGTTCTGATCACATGACAAAGGAGTAAATCTGAAACCAGTAACTCTATCAATTCAAAATGGATGAATCAATATAATAGCTCATCTCTTCTCAGATCAGAAGAAATCAATTGATATGAAAAGAAAAGAAAGTTACTAGCTCCGTTTACACGTGAAACACAGCTTAGATCAGAAAAGATAGCTCATATAAATTAAGTTCAAAATAATAGTTGGTTGTCTTCATTGAACATTTGACCTCACTCCTCAGCATTTCCAAAGTATCTGACGGCAATATTCTGCTCAAAATAGAATCAGTTTTCATTATTGCTATTACTATCACTACTACTATTCTTTTCTAGATTTCCTTCAAACAGTTATTAATTTGTTTGTTCAGTGCATAGGCTATTGCTGCTCTCTTTCTACATATCATCAGTGCAAATATATTGGAGATCTGATAAAATAATCACCAGCAACTTCAACGTTTAAACAAGATACTTCAGTCAGGGGTTTACATAAAATTGGGGCCTGATCCTGTAAAAATGTTTGGTAAAGAAAAGACTTTGCTATTTCAAGCACTCCCTCCTGATTTGAACATCATGATTTAAGATCTTTGCTTGGTCACTCAATCTTTGGGTGTTGTTCTTTATTTTGCATTGCACAAAAATAAGTGAATAACTATTTCAAATGCCCTTACAGCCAAGGGAGGTATCATCAGGGCAAAAGAGAAATTGGTATGAGAAATGCTTTGCAGATTTTTATGGGTATTATTTTGAATGACATTCTAGTTACTAAAACACAAGCGGAACACTTAGAGAAGGCACAGTTATATCTTCCAAAGAGAAATCAGGTGTGCCAATAGGTAACTCAGGATCTGTTAAGGAGAAACTTAAAGGAAGAGGTCAGCCACTTTCCATCTCCAGCTAACGTCAGGTTCTGCAACCTTATCAGTAGGACAGCTGTGACTCTTTTAAGAAGAGCCAAGGAACTTTCTTCCCTGAAAATAAGTCAATCAGGAGGAGGACATTGATGGGTATCTCACAAGACTGGCCTTTAAACATCCGTGAGACTTTGCGCGTGTGCTGGCATATTTGCGTCCTCCTTTTCCATGTATTTCTCCTGCATGCTCATAACACAAACACAGCAAAACCGGCAGCAGGTACAGGACCAGCTCTTCTATGGAAATGGCCCAGAGGAAACACATTAGGGTACCTCTGGCTTGTGCAAGAAACTGTAAAATCAAAACTTCCTCTACCAAAAAAAAGAACACATCAAAATAATAAATATAAAAGACCGTAGCAAGGAAACATTTAAGGCAGATGGCTATCTCATATAATGCGCTTCATCTTATACAAAGCTCCCTCATTATTAAACACTTAGACATGCTTAGTTGCAGACAGCAGAAATGTCCCTCCACAACAAACTAGCTTAATGTGAAGGCACCAAACACCTCCCTCTTCCTGAGCATTTCTCTCCTCAGTCCACATTTAGAGCAAGGAGGAAGTTTTACATGGGAAAATGTAAATGACTTACAAAGAGAACTGCTGAGGTTGGAATAAACAGTTGCCCGGCAGGACCTTCCCTAGCTCTGGCCAAGGGAGGCTTTGGAGAAGAACCAGAGTTGCCACACTTTACTTGCATTGCCCCAGGTAGACCCTGAAGACGCTCCCTTCATTGCTTAGTGCTCCAGAAAAAGATGAAGTTTCTCCACACCGAGCTTCCTTGCCAATCTCCTCTGAGGAAAAATTCTTCTCTAAAACCAGATCTAGAGATTAGTTCAATTCTGTGAGTGTCAGTGAATACTATTACTGTGTTTTCTGACAGCAATTCCTAGGACACCCTCTGGAGACACCCCCAAAAATAAAAGAGCCCCTGAAAGTTTCCATTGTTCTGTAATTCCCACTTAAAGACATAATCCGTATTTTACGCCATAAGTGATTGACACAGAGAGGACTCTTAAGCCACAAAGTGAAGATTATAGCTTAAATACTCCTAGTAATAAAAATGGAGGCCAAGGATGTATTAGCAGAATTATTTCTAAATAAGTTCTTTCCAAAGCTTTCTGTCATCCACTTAAAGCAATATTTTGAGGTCACCCATGACCCACATTTCTTTAGTTGTGTCACATGCATACATCTTCTTTTTGTCTTTTTTCAGCCTTATAATGTAATAACTAACTCTTTGGAGAAGACAGGAAACAGTGCAGTAAATGGCACTTCACACCTTTTCCAATGTGACTATTGCTAAGCCCTATGTGTATATGCATGGTTACAATTGTTCTGTTTAAGGTTTTAAGCGGATGACTGCCGTGGTAAAAAAAAAAAAAAAAAGTTGGATTGGGAACAAATCCTGATTCGTGACTGTAAGATAATTTATAGTGAACACTACGGGAAGCATACAAGGCAGCACATACTTGAGATGACACCCACCGGCCAGTCCTGATGGTAGCAAACTAACATGTGAACAACCTTTTGAATGGAGATCTTATTTGGGAGATGGCAGAGAAAGGACTTGAGTACATAAAGCATTGATGGCCTCCTGGTGCGGATCCTGTCTCATCTCCCATCCCACTTACACTTATTTATACGAGCAGCTCCCCCAGTTGGTAGCAGAGAAGAAGGTGATTTGGACACATGCCATTCATCTTCTGACCATCCATGTTTTTGCTCATTCCGAAGTCTCCATGGCTAAAGTCTATAGAGGGTAATGAGCACTACGAAAGAAGCTGATTGAACCCATTCCTTCAAAACTCTGACCTAGCCCAAATAATAAAACTGCAGCCACTACAGTAGCTGAATTTCCAGTTTACCCCAGGCTAGCAGTCTAAATAGGAAGGCTTACGTGAATGTAGAGTTTGCAGGGTTAAGGCAGTCCTGGAAAACAGGTGGACTGGGTTGCTGTCTGGGACTTCAAGGGAAACCCAATACAGGAAGACTATACTAATTTTCAAAAAGCTGTTTAAAAGGAATAACTGCCGTCTGTGCACAGAAGAGGTAGGTCATCAGGTCAGTCTCCCAGCCAGAGCACATCAGCGTAGCTTCACTGACTTCAGGGGAGCTACATCGTTCTATGCTATGGCAGATGAGTGTCGTGTTGGAGAGTTACACCCAGAGTAACCTGCTGGCTCCTTCAGTAGTGGGCCCGAAAACTACACTGCTTTCACATAATTTTATGACATGATCCACACCTGATGTTTTGTGGCACTCGCTTCGCAGAACTCGGAAACTGATTTACTCTCTTTGACTTATGTTTCTAATGACTTTGGTGGACCTTCAACCCCCCCCAAGATGTAAAATGTTCTAGACTTGCTTCAAACCATTAACACAAACCCCGCTGCCAAAGAGGGTATCGGCAGCATTTACATGATTGTATTCACTTCAAAATTTTATTCTTTTTTACAATGAGCCATTTTCTGGATATCAGAAGTCAGTTGGAGAAATGTAACGAGACAGAAACCAGTTTATTCCAAGTCACAGATGTTTAACTTTTGCCTTGCTTATATTTCATGGAGAACATGACAGGCTTGCTAGGTGCAGAGCTAAGATCAGACATGCTCTACAAGCCTTTGTAGTACAAAAGTTAGATTTTGTCAGATGAAAGAGGTCTTGCTGCTTTCAGAAACACAGTAGACCCTGAAAAAATGAGTTCCATACAGTGAATGATTCCTCACAAGGTAACTTTCCATGATTTATTTCTTTCCAACATAATTCAGAAAGGTTCAAGCACTCCTAGTCTATGGAGTTGCAGACTGTGGTGATCTTAATGCTGACCAACATCAAGTCTTCTCACAAAGACAACTTCCTACCATGGTAACAAGAATTTTCACATAGGGGAAAAAAAAAAAAAGGCATGAAAGTTGTGTGAAAGGTAGCTTACAACATATCATGCTCTTTTGTTCTGTTTTCTGACAGATTTTGATAAAAATATGTGCACGTCTTTATGAATAAGAAACATCATCTGTGACCCACCTTAAAATTCTTAGATTCCCATTTACATGAAAAAGAGATGTGCCGTAGCAAGGAGACCTAGTTTAGAGTTTTTTGTTATTTAAACCTAAGAGGTTTTCACTCCATAGTCCACAAGCAATCATATAACAAAGGAAAGCTTGCATTTCTAAGTGAACATAGAAGGATAAATTCTTAGTGTAAGTCAGTCAAGTAAAGAAGAAACAAAATATAATCAGTGGGTTTTTCCATAAATATTATGAAAGGTTTTGGATTCATCTGAAAAGTATATACCTATTATCAGAAACTGATGCATCATCTCTCTCTCCCACTTTCTTTTTCTATTTATAATAAATTTCATAACTTTAAAATAAAAAAATTGTTTTTTATCACTCGGTGCTTTCAGAATTCCAAAGCAATATATGAAAGCACTTTTTTAATAAAGTAAAATTAACTTAATCTGAACATCCTCAGGGCAATAAGAATATTATTTTTCAACACTACAAACCAATCCCACTGTTTCTTAGTTTTTAAGAACTACCTTTAGATTTTTAATTTGAAAATCCAAGCAGTCCTCCTGTTTTTAAATCCATTAATTACACTGTTTAGCTACATCGTACTGCTGGCATAGACCATCACTGTTAGATATTGAAACTGCAATAATTTCCATTTACTGTCACATTCATTATCCATTCATTATCCACTGTGAGGAATTCAAAGATAAGTGTGGGAATTTAAGAAAAAGATGTGACTTAAAAAAAGGAAGCACAGTTTTCAAGAGCGTTTGCTATCTCTCTAATAGCAAATACTGAGAAGACCCGGAAAAAAACTTTTCTCATTTTAGTCTTGTTAAGTAACAGCTTTAGCACAGACACTTATTCATACTCCACAATTTACAAATAACTTTGTAAAAAGTTTATTTAAAAAATAAAAAACTTTACAAATAAGTAGTGAAATTCATGTAAGTGGACTGTGGCTTCTAACGTGACAGCCTGAAAGAAGTTAGCCCATGCCCCTGGGTACTGCAGTTGACTTTCAATCATCATCCCCAAAGCTGTTGACTCCTCTTTTACTATCTAGATTCTAACATGGAGAGGGAAAAGGGAGAAGAGGAAGACTGACAATCTGTGCCACAACAAGAGAACTGTTACGCACAGTGGCACAGGAATTCCTTCTGCCTTTCATATTCAAGGTACACTAGCACATTTTCCAAGTAATGAATTACTTCTTGTTCACAGGCAAAGTGAAGAACCGATATGAATCTCTGGCGTGCATGTAGGACACGGAAGCCTGTTTAAGAATTTAGTTTTGCAATTTACAGAACATCTCTGGTGATTTCAAGGGGATATTAAGACATGTAGATCATTGTAAAGATCATAAAAAGACAACATAGGTACAAGAGGTGAGAAGCTCCCTGTAGCATGATGATTTCTTTAGTACAGCTTGAACAAGAACCAGAAGATGATACAGAGCCCCCATTTATTTGTATCACTGTGCTGGCCATCTCAGCACAGTCAGCATCCCGCCAGACAGGACGGCGACTTCTTATGGTACGGGTAGCTTTTACCTTCGGTTACCTTTTGTGATACTTCCTGGCTGTTTCATTATGGTAGTGCTCATGCAAATTAAAAATGTAGTCTTCTCATAAGCTGTTCAAGCCCCTGAATCAGTCTGAAATTTGTTTCTAGATCTTCCACTGCTTGTATGCATGGCCTTCAGTCTTTCAGTTACATCCATTGCCGTGGCTGCGCAAAACAACTCACCTGACTTCCCATGGACAATGCCTGATTTTATTGTCTGCCTTCTTTTGATCCCAAAAAGACATTGCTTACATGACGAAACTGTTCAGTAACTGCTTGAGTGACAGGCAACCTCTACCAATGCACAGGTACAGCACGACATTCACTAGCTGCCAGAGACGAGCACGGCCAGCTTCAGAGGAGCTGCTCACACCGTGCTTCACTCCACTATATTTGGCAGTGAACAATTCATGACAACTTTTTAATTTAATTTGATGAAGAAAGGAAATTAAAAAAGCAGTACATTTGTAACTAAAACTCAATCTATTTGAAAAGATCTTTGTTGTTTTGAGATGGAGCATCTTCTCTGACCCCAGAGAAGGTACTGTCTTTCTCAAGTCAGTGAACAGCAAACGATTTTTTGTGACTAGATATTTAGGCAGTTGGGCCTGCATCACAGTCAAGGTGGTCAAAATCAGATACCTGAAGTCATGTTCCAGCTCTCTAAGTTTGCAGCTATTCCTATTCATTTCAGACTGCTACTATGCACATTTGGCATTTTCTTTTAATATGACACCATTTATATGTCTAACTGTACCTACATTTGAGCAGTCCTTTTTGAAACTTCTTCCCGTTTAATATTTCAGTCCAGAATAAACCACTCGCCTTATCCATCGCTTATATTTACTACCATCTGTATTTGCAGTCAAATAACAAGGGTATACTACAAAGAGAACAAAATCACTTCCACTGCCCATTAAGGAAACCAGAATTAATTCCACTGATCTGCACTCAAGCATCTTTAATTAAAAGATCATAAGCATATAAGTGGCTTTGATTTCTCCATCTAATGTTCTCCTCAATTATTTATTGTACTCACCTTCTCACATCTGTGCACATTTTCCATTAGACAAATATAAAATATAAATGTAGTCCACTTTTGAGTATTTCTAACTGCAGTACAAATATTATTAACCCCTTATTCAACTTAGGCAAATATACATGCCAGTCAGCCAAAGCGAGGCTACCTAAGACATACTGAAAATGCAGAATATATGTACAAAGTCATTAGAACTTTTGAAATGCTCTTTACCTACGTGATACCTGAATAACCAGAAGAAAGCTTCTGCACTAGCTTTTATCAGCTTGGTTCTCCTACTAATGATTCACTGTGCTAAAGCATAGCCTGGGAGCTTTTCTCTCCATGTGCAAGTGTGAATGAAGTTTGCAGGACCTCATGCCCTTAATAGGTGTGAATGCTCCCCTCTGTGTTGGAGAAAGAACCCACCACTCTGTCCTAAAGGTCAATTGGAAGCAAGTCTCCAATTGTATTTTCCGCTTCTATAATTTACAGAAGATAAACAGCAGCTAAAACTTTCCTTTATATGTCTATTTACATTATTTGCTGTAAACAATTACAGCAAAGCATTTGCAGTATGTGCTATGCAATATAATGCCTCTATGTACTTTAGTTTCCTTTCATAAGCATTTCTCCAATTTCATGCTATACAAGAACACATATTTATCCATGTTATTGAATGGCTCATTTCTATCCCTAAAGTTTAAAAAAAAAATTAAACTGGTAATCACATTCACATCTCTGAAATGTTAATCCAGGACTGCAGTATGTCTGTTGTATCACAAAAGATCTCTGAAAACCCTTACTAAGTAAATCCAGAGTTCTCAAGTGTACAAAGTTAATAGAGCGAAACCAGCTCACCACAGTATTTATTATAAACAACCATCTTCTGAAGATGGTAAATCAATATCTGTGTGCAAACAAAAGTGTTCCGTGGAAAATGTTACAGAAAAGTGAGCCCCCTCTCATTAGAGAAGGCTGGAAGTTCTTCTCCATCCCTTTTCTTTTTAGTGTGGATAATTCTATTTAAAAGAGCATGTGTGCTTGCAACTGTACAGAAGCTGAAAAACAAACCATGAAGGGTTCTGGACGGTAAATTACAGGAGACTTGTTTCTAAATTAAGGGGAGCAGTTCCATAACTTAGTTTCTCTTCTTGCAAGGATGGGTAGAGAGGAGGAAGGAAGGATTTGCTTGTGTTCTGAAAAACAGGAAAAAAATCCTAGAAAATGGGGCTTGCTGCTGTTTCTCTAGTTTCAGCAAGAGCTGAAGTTTTAGCAAGAGCGAGGAACCACATACAGTGGTACTCCATTGAATAAAAATCCCAAAATCCTGCCCTCCTTTTATATCTCAGAATCAAATCAAAAGGAGCAAAACTTACTGAATTCAAATACACAACCACCCCTTCAAATACAAGAACCCCAGGATGAAACACATTAACCTACCACAGACGTGCACAAAAAGGCCTGAGTTTCCTTAAGAAGGTCACTGCTCAAGAAACTCCGTGCTGAGCATCATGCTATTCTCCTAAACTGTTCGTGTGACAAAAAGCACCTCTCAGATGTGACACCTCCCATTAGATGCCCCAACTGTACCTTGGAAGTCCAAGAAATGAGGACAAAATCATCACTTTTGGAACATCTTGTTCCACTGTGGTTCCAGAATGAGAGAGGCGAACAGGAGGACTAGCTCTCCTGCAACATGGACCGTCATTTCCACGCTCACAAGCAGTCTTTGTGTTAAATACACCATTAAGATGAAAAGACAGATAGGAAGTTATGTTATTATTTCAGTCCGACTAGCCACAGGGAGAAAAACTACACTTTAGATTCCATTGTGTAAAGCATGCCTTTTAAAATAAATGCATAAATAAAAGCAGAGATTATGAAGCATTCATTGCAAAGACCTTATATTGTCTGAATTCATGAATTTTCCTCAGACAAAGACTTTCATCTCCCTCAGGCAATAAGCAAAATTAAACTTTGGTATTTCAAAGGATGACTATTGGATTATACACCATTTTTCCCAGTGGAATGCCAGATGAGGCTGCATTTTATTTTTTTTCAAAGTGCTTTAAAAATTAGGCAAAATTGCATTAATTGGAAGTGGATTCATTAGAGTTAGACTGATTAAACAGAACATTCACATTTCTGTTCTTTGTTTTCTAGACTGGTTGTCTACCCACTGAAAGTGGCCGTATGTAATCTGAGAAGCACTGTTGGCTGATATCTTGAGGTCAAAGTAAAGATACGATTCTTTTTCTTGGCCTTAAATGACAGCTATCACCTCCATGCTGTTACGACCAGTATCACGCCTGTTTTCAGGATAAAGAGCTTGTTCTGCATTGATCAAGATTCCAGTTATAATAGAAAGTGATCTAGCATGCATTCCCCAAAAAAGTTGTAAATCTTCTTCCAAGTTTGGAAGGATAGACATGGGACCCAAGCAAAAGAAAAACACTCCTGTAAACTTTACAGAGAAATTAAGAAGAAATATATATACACAGACACAGAGACACATACTTTTCTGCTTTAAATGCCTTTTTTTGTACTTTGTATTATGTGGTAGGATTATGGTTTTTTTCTCAGTGAAAGGATCAGTTGTGTAAACTGTTGAGCTTTTGCCCTGCTGCACAACCAGTATACATTTTAAAGTAGCTTATCATTATACCTGGATTTATTAACCATTTATTTGGATGTGACAGATGATTACTTAGCAGTAACAAATGCCAAGTGGGCAGGAATCTAGCGAGTAAAGCTGAGTAAGAAAATACAGAGGCCAGGACTGCACTGCCATTCTGAAACATCAAGTCCCTCCTGAAAGCTAATGTTCATTTACCACCACCTCCTCCATTCATGTACAGCAGATGCTGACCTAATCCGAGCAAAACTGCTTTCCCCTGATGCCCTTTGCGCTTTTGTGTATTCATCCACCTTAAAAATGCTCTTCCTTTGTCTCTGCAGAACCTGCAAGCAGTATGTCTAGAAGAAGAGGAAAAACACATCTGAGCAAGGATACAAGAGAAGAGGAAAAATGCTGGACAGGAGGAGGCTCTGCAGCAAGGACAGCCTTGTCCTCTTCTTGACAGACCCCAAAAGACTCTACAACAGCAGGAGTTACTGTGCTCTTTCCTGCAAACATCTTGACTGTAAAACTACAGCTTGCTGAGAAACCGTGAAGAACAATGTGCATGCTTCTAAGAGTCTCTATAACAATCCCTCCCACTATTTGCTCAGGATAAGTCTGCAATCATTTAAAAATATCCGTTATAAAAATCAGTGAGCCGCAGTGAGACAGCCCCATTACCACCCATGATGCAGGCTG
This sequence comes from Phaethon lepturus, assembly GCF_000687285.1. Classification (NCBI taxonomy): domain Eukaryota; kingdom Metazoa; phylum Chordata; class Aves; order Phaethontiformes; family Phaethontidae; genus Phaethon; species Phaethon lepturus. The sequence continues at coordinate 83,542 of NW_010558234.1, read as the reverse complement.
CTCCATGCCACCATTCAGCGTGACACACATTATATACATGTAGCTGGCCTATCATCCACACCCTGCTGCTGAGCTGAAAAATGCCCAATGCCAACAGTTTACCATGCCAGTGGAAATACATTTCTTTGGTTCATTTCCACATGTTATGCAATCTCATAAAGTGGTTTAAATAAAGAGTTCAGGACAGCAGGGTGATTTAAAGAAGGTGGTTGATTCTGCTAACACTGAAGATGAGAGAAGGGGAAGAATAGATTTAAAAAGAAACTAAACATTTTGCTTGAAATTACTTACACATGTTTCAGGAGCTATGTTTCACATGCAGACATCAATATAATTATTTTCTGTTAACCGTTCACATTGACATAAGTTTCAATACTACATTTTTCACTGTTCAAAACGTCCTTGGACTTTACACAGTTAGATATATGAAATACATGTGAGCCCTGTCTATCAACGATTAGTCAAATATATTAATTTATTTCTCAAATACATGAGATTAATTTCATACATTTTTAATGCTCTTATTAACTCTCAGTTATTGACACTTTCCTTTTTTTCTTTTCTGCCTGTATTCAAACTATTATTTCTAAGGAATGGGCTTTAAGTGCCAACTCTTAAAGCCCAAGCAAAAAATTAATTTCTGACAAAGATATGCCAAAGTAAGCCTCTCCCTCATTTCTCCTTGCCTGCAGCCAGCCAGCCAGCACTAGAGCTAGTGTAGTTCACAACAGCCCTAAAAGATACTGCTAGTTTCTCCAGTTTCTCCAGGCCCTGTTGTGTTTCATAACCCTACACACAAAAAAGATCCAAAATGCAGGAAGGACTAAGATCCCTGTGTGGCTGCCTTCTTCCACCCCTCCTTCCCTGTGCTGAAACGGGTTCCCACAGGTCGGGGCTCCGCTGTGGAGGAGAGTGGAATTAGCTCCTTCCCTACCAAAAGGCACAGAGCAGAATTTTGTTCCGAGGGAGTGATTTCATAGCCTAACGTCACCGGGGTAGCGTAAAGCAGCAACACATCCAAAATGAAACACCGAATTTGAGGAAAAAAAAAAGAAAAAACCCCCAAACATTTCACATATCTCTCACAGGAGATTTTCCCAGCCTACTCCTCGCCTGCCCCAAAACCCCATATTCTATCATTTCATTAACAAAGCCAAGGAGCTCACGCTGTGGCATCTCATCGGAGGGCACTGGAGTTAACAATGCGAGTGTGAGCTCCAGTGGCCATGGCAACAGTAGCTAATTCTTCTTCCCAATCAGGGTGGCAATTCTCTCCCATGGCTTGAATCAGTTACAAAACAAAATACTCTCAAAGACCTTTCAGAGCCAATAGCCTCGCAGCTAATCTGCTAATAGGAAATAATCTGCAGCTAATATACACATTCCAGGGCAGCAGTGTGTTTTCTTAATACTTTGTTACATGGGCCTCTTTCCAAAGAAAGCACAGCAAAGAATAGAAAACAGACATTCATTAAAAATAGTATAATACTACCTGGCCACTATTAATGCCTGAAACGTGCTGCAACTTGCATGGCTCTTAAATGGTGATTTGGAGTGACAGCACTAGATAGCCTCAATGCAGTGCAATTAGATCAAAAAAGTTACATACAGTATTAGTTAGCAGCTAGTTCATGTGAAAAATCAGACTTTAAATGATTTCCACATTTCTTTCCTTTCATTTGGCCTTAATTAAAGGATCTGTTAACAAAAGCACCGAGTTAACAAGTATGTGCGTCAGTAATATGCACAGAAAACAGATATTAATAAATATACACTTACAGCATACTCATCTAACTGTGTGATATGAGTTCAGACATACATTCTCCCGCCTGGCTTAGACACATGAGTAAGCAGCAGAAGCGGGCAGTGGGCGAGAAAGGACCGCTGGAAAACTAGCGATGAATCACTGACTTCGCATCATTCACGTCAAGGGGACCTCACAGCACGGCTCAGCTTGCATTCGCTAAGGGTAGGACTGCACTTCCGAAAGCCTGAGTGTATTAGCTCTGGCCCGCTGCGGTACGGGCGCAGGCACAAAGGCAAGGTGAGCTCCAGCCCGCCTGGGACAAGTACAAGTTGCCATCTTGTATGTGTAATTAAAACCTGAACTCAGAGACGCAGCACTACTGCTGGATTAAGGAGAGAATTCCAACACCATGCCTAGCAAGTCTAAATGCTGTCGATGGAGGTGGTTGTCACAGGAGACAACTCTCCCACCTTCACAGCCATCTTCACTCACCACATCCAACCCAAACCACTAATCTGCACCACCAACATAGTCCACGTGAAACTGAAAGTCTCTTGATGCTCAGGAATATTTATACTTTTCTTTCTTTCCCCCTAGAGTGGTAAAGCCAAGGAGACCTGGCCCCTTCAGGCCACTGCACAGGCATAACAGATTTAAAAGACTGACTGCAGATTCTAAGGAAGACTGAGGAGGACAGAGGTGACTAATACATTGTTCACGCAGTGCAGTTGAATGTCTTCAACTATCTGCTGTGAGCGTAGAGGCATCTCTCGTTTGGGCTACCAAAATATTGCATTTCTAACCCCTTCTGTTAACCTCTGAAACTTTCATTAATCGGGGTGACATTTCATAGATTTTCTCTTGTTCCTAAGATGACTACTCTTCACTGTAATTTTAAGCTGTAACACATAAAAATTCTGTGTCTATATTTAATATAAAAGCTGTTTTCTTTTAAATGAAGAGAACAAGAAATACATCTCTCTTTTATGATCTTATTTTTGTTTTATTGAAAACTGCTTGCGTACTTAAATGTGAAAAGGACGGCAACTAAATGTAACAGGCAAACAATTTTAGCAGCAACAACATTTTTCAAATGTTAGATTAAGAGCTATTACGGAACTACCCAAGTCAAAGACCTTTGAAAAAGGCAGTTCTCCCAATACAGAAATGTAAGGAATACAGTTTAAGTAACATTCAGAGAATTCAGAGCATCACTAATGGGGAAAGACCCTCTCCACATCTGTGGTCACCTCTTTTACAGGGAATTGCTTTTGTCTCTAGCTATCTTAAGATTTCGTGTCATGCAATCCATTTCTAATGTGTACATCATTGCCCAGGTAAATTAGATGATTTATGAGAACCAGTGAAAATTGGTTGCTCATAGATATGTGTCTAATGATTGACAGCGAGCTCGTCTTGCACTGGGGCATTTATAAGAGCTGCTTCCTGCACGAGTTCTCTTTGAAGTCATCCCAGGAGCTCCTGCTGCACGCCCTGGGGCAGAAAGCTCCCAGGACAGGATCTCTTCACAAGGCAGCCTGTTTCCCTGAAACTCCCCCGAACATTATCTCTGTACATCTGTAAAATCTGGCTGAAACAGGCTGAAATGCTGATGAGTTGCTGGGTAAGAGCAGGAGGAGCAGAAATGACTGTACAGACACATAAAAACACCCTTCTCTCCACAAATGCAAAAACAGGATTGCATAAAGCTGTGTTACAACGTATACAAGCCCAACGCACAGCGATAAATCAAATTTTGCTTGACCTTGCTCAGAACAAGTGGTTTTGCTGCTGTTCTGCAGTTTTACACAGACTGACAAACTCAACAATTTACTTTTTTTGTTTGTTTACTTTATCCTGGTACTGAGGTTCAATCCCATCCTCTGTTAAAACAGCCTGACTCATTCTGAGCACACTCTGCAGAGAGAATGGGCTTTCAATAGTGGTCAGCACTAACCTACTTCTGCTCCCTCGCCATTGGCACAGTAAGTAAATGCTCCTTGATTTTGATGGAGAAACACAAACAGGTCATTGCTGAGGGCTCTTGAAATTCCACCAGAATCTCTAAACAGGTCGAACATGCTGCAGTCTTACTGCTATTTACCCCTGACAGACCCAGAGTGTGTGGCATCTGTTTATCTTGATACATATTTGAACAAGTTGCTTGAAAGGAAATTGTGCAAATAGGAACAAAGGGAAAAAACCACACCTTTTTATACCATTTTGACTTTCCCCCAGTTCTGGATGGTGGTTTCGTCCAGTAATGTGCTTGTCTCCACATTTCAGTTCTTGCATCCTCTCTCTCCCAGTAAGAAAGAAAATAAAGCTCCCTGAGTCACTGTATATTGCAAGTCTTTACTTGGTGAAAATCCTGAATATTACCCATTTCTTAAAAAACAGAAGAAAAGCAAAATAAAAGATAGAAAATAAAAGCCAAAATCTTTAGAGTTAAATGATTTTCATCATTGGAGAGTGCTTTTATTTCTCTTTAAATCAGTTTTTATAATATGAGTTGTCATGACAACATGATGCAACACTTCACTGCCATGACAATCTGACAACTTTCAAAAACAGTAAGTGCTGTTTTTACTCTGTTTTTCAATCGCTCCCAAGGAAACAAGCTGTTATTTACTTCTGTGACGAAACTCATACGATACCATAATGGATCCAATGTCAAGAAAAATTAAAGCATAGAATGGAGGAAACAGGGATGGAAAATGTGCTTTTGTGTACATAATTACTCCATAAAAAGTACACATTTTTTCCACTCTCTTATCCCAATTCACCACCATAACTCTGCTTATTCCCACCTATGAATTCACTGACTTTCTCCTCAACCTGACGAGAACCTGTCCCTGATTAATCACAAGATCATCATTGACTCAAAAATGGCCTGTTTTCTTATCAGCAGTTTTATTTGATGTTTTTATGCTTGGTTGTGTGCATTTGGATACTATACAACAAACCGAAATAAATGAAATCTCTGCGTGACCATCAGTTAACTCCAGTGGAGCAATGTATTGGTAAATCCCATCAACTTATGTGAGACTTGTGCCTAAATTCTACAGGGACAGCAATTCCACTGGCTCACTCTCTTCTAGACAGAGCCAGGAAATGTTTCCAGACACTGCAGCTTGGTTATCTAGATTATTCAGCTGTGGGGAAAAAAAATCACTGTGATGACACCTATTCTTTCTACCAAAAATAATTCTCAGCAGCTAGCATGGAGCAAGGACAACTCCCAAAAAAGGGAGTATGGATGCAGCCACCTTGTTTTGGAAGCTGAGGCAGTTTAATACTACTAAAATACAGCAGCAGGTCTCAGTGGCATGGGATGATCCTTAGGACCATTTTCTGTACTGGGATAGACATAGGTATCGTTTTTTTAGCTACCTTTTTTCCGAGGAATATGAAAAAGTTGAGAACACTTGACACCAAAATACACTATATTAAAGACCCACTTTACCCAGGGGCTGGTGTGACGGCGGCTCTGTTAAAGCACAGCAATGTATTTATACAGCACTCACTACAAGATCCAACCTACCCATGGAAACCTGCTTTCCCAGGCTGGTGCCTGGGTCAGTAACTGGACGCGGCCCCAGTGGGGTTCCCCCACACTTGCCTGCTGCCCGGCGCCTCCAAGCTCCGTAGAAGCAGCCGAGTCGGGACACAGCCAGAGGGGCAGGGAGGAACCAGGGAGACTTTCAGCCTGATACAACATGGCGATGTGTTTTGAATATCAATGATCACTTTATTATACAAAAGCCAGTGCTGGAGCAAAGGAGCTGGAGCACTTTTAGGACACTACAACTGAGAAATTGCCGTGTGTGTGTAAAACACACCTCTATGAAAAAATGTTAATTATATGTATGTGTGTGTATAGATATAATTGAGACATACATATAAAAAAAGCAGTATTTTTGGCTTCAAAGGTACATCTATTTTGCAGCATCAATAGCTAATAACAGAAAATGAATCATTCTACAGGGGAAAAAAAAAAAGGAGACCCAAAGCACAGAACAGATAAAAATTAGCCCCATCCTGGAAGATCTCATCCAGCTCCTGCTTTTCTATAAGGGAATCTTTCCACTGATTTCAATATAACTTAAACCAGAGAATAAGTGAATTATACATAAGCTCTTCATTAAAAAAAAAAAAAAAACAAACAGAACAAGACCCACCCCTGCCTCCAAAATCCCACACCATTCCCAAGCCACATCTTTATGTCTCTATTCCGAGTTCCTGTTGACAGGAACAGATATAGTCTTTGTCCCCATTGGTACCTCATTAGCAAAACAAGGTTGCCAAAAGCCAAAATGATTCGAGACGTTGGTTCACAAAAGTTGCCTATAAACCGACTTCTCTTCGTCAGTCAAAATTTGCTCGCGCATCTTGTCATATAGGCCCTACGGTCAGGATTATCTTCTTGTTCTTCTCCTGACAGGTGGCACCTACTCAAAATCACGACACTTTCTGCTCTACACTCTCCAAAAACTATCAATGACGTAGTATGTTCAAGAGTTGTTCTAAATCACAAGCCTAGGTATTTCCAGGAGGGGGAGCGGAGGCAAAACTCATTGCAGAGCAGGAAGGGAAAGTGGGGACTTAGGAAAATCATGAGGTTTCTGAATGGCATAGCAGTGACTGGACTCAGAAACTTATACGCTGGGAACTTGCATTTTGACTCTGACATGCAGAAAGTGGAGACACCCGTAGGCACCATCCAGATTGTAATTTGAACTAGTTGGCCAAAGTATGGGCGATAAATCATCATTTAACATGGCCTGTGGAACCAGGACAAAGAGCGGAGAGGACGAGTTGTGTGATGACATTTTATTACCAGCAGATAAATTACTATTATCTGGGTATATTTTCAGACATTTGAATACTAATATGCAGTTTCAAGAGTGGTGTGTTATCGACCTCAGACTGCTTCAGTGGCGAATACTGACTTCTCTTTCTCATGAAATGTTTTTAACCACTTAGAGGAAGAAAAGGGAGATACTTTTTTAACTTGCCTCTCAAGAAATGACCCAGAACAGAGAAACCTGAGCGGTGATGCGTAATGAATTGGGACACCCATGTGTGATTTTAACCTCCATTGTGTGATGGATCTGTTTCCTGCTGATGGCGTAACAGGGAGTTGCACAACGTACCAGAGAAATTCGTGGGCAGCGTGATGATGATGTAGAAAAAGCAACAGGGAAACATGGATTAAGCACAGGAAAATTTGTACTGGCTGAAGAGGGATGCTCCAGAAGAATGTGGGAAGTGATTCTCTGGTGAGGAGGGAAGAGGTAGTATCAGCCTCTTCAGCTCTTGTCCTTTCAGAGCCTGTCAGTTTGGAAAATAACTTATCCATCCTTCCATCTCCAGACTCATTCTTACTTTAGCTCACTTTGACAAAAATATTTACTTTAAAATCGAGTAAACACAGATCTCAGGGAAATGTCATAAAATAATCTTTAAGTTAACAAACTTTATCTTTACTCAGATAAAATGTATGAATATGCTTAGATGCCATTTAAATGTGCAAATATACTTGTCCTTTGCACATTTTTAAAGCAATACATAGATAAGGATTCAGCACATTTTTGGGAGGAAGCATGTTAGAGAAGCACCTAGAATAATTTGGACACTACTATAATTTAAATATTAAGGATTTAAAATCTACATTACCATGAATTATCACTCAATGAACTACCCATATATTAATTTTCTTTCCTATTGATTTTGTTTTGTCTGCAGTAACGGTTCCACAGCTTTCCTCTACCTTAAGTGTCTTTCTGAAGTGTCCATGCCATGACATAAGTAAGAGTCATGCTTCAAGAAAGAACAGGAATAGGAGGAATGGCAACATCACAAAACAAGCACCAGTTCCCCCACATTTTGAATAAAAATACGGACTTGATAAAATTAATTCCTTTTTTCTTATAACACCGGTATTGTACTTGATACTTCTGAATGGGCCCCTTAATATCAAATTGACACAATACTTGTAAACCTAAAATGATGTGGAATGTTACTTTTACAGTTGTAATAAGAACACTATGTAAAAATACATAAAGTTAATACCCGTCCTCTGAAAGTTAAATCTTTTTGATTATTTTTGTGTGTGTAGAAGAGCAACACCATCAAATACCAACATACATAAGTGAAAGCATATTAAAAGTCTTCTAATACATTTTAGACTTACGTTTTAGTAAGTATGTGCATACACACACCTCACTCAAAGTTCAGTATTAAAAGTACGATGCCACTTTTGTAAGGGGTTTGCCATGATGCGCTTAGACAAGCTTCTCCTTTCGTTGTATTCTGTATTTGTTTGAGATTCCATTACAGCCATGCTCTTACAAATGTAGTTTGACATGGAAGCTAAGAAAGAAGGTACGCTACTAGCGCTAACATACCACTAGGGTATCTTGAGTCTGCTTTCCTTCTTTTTAAGGCAAAAAGCTTGAAGCAGCTAGAACTTGTAGCAAACATTATATCTGACAGCATTTACTGAGACTGGCAATTTTCTGAGGCAATATTGCATAGACTGTAAACGCTTGCGAGTGCAAATGCTTTTTTCTAACATGTAACTCATAGCAAAAAGAGGAACATGTGCTTACAGGGAACTATGGTAATACAAATAAATAAATATTAATCATCATCATCATCAATCTTCCTGCAGTTTCCCACTGAATTTGTTGAAGAGGTAAAGACAGACTGGTGCTGACCTGTTTAAGGATTTCCTTCTTTTTAAACTGAAAGTCACTTAAAGAAATTATTGTATAAACCTACTGTGTCAAATGTAATCAAGTTGATTGGTAAATATTAGCATGTTTTTCTATCACTGGAATTTGCAGCAGAAGCAAGTACGTAGGATACATAACATGCAAAAAAAAAAAAAAAAAAAGTTTGGCTGAAGTTGCTTGAATAATTTATTTCTCTGTTATCCCAAACCATGAGTGCCAAGCTTCATCACTGCTGAGATTTAAGGGCAATCATCACCTCCCATCAAAAACTTTGCATGTTGCTGGATCTATGTTTTAAGTTATTTCCGTGTCAAATAAGTAATGTACGGACGTCCTCCATCCTTGCAGAACATTTATAACAAGCCAGGATGGCCAAAACCCCCAAGTGATATATGCTGAATACAGTAATCATTGTTTTGCCAGGCTGGATGGGCTCATTCAGGAAACTTGTCCCTGCATATTTGGGCTCGCTTTAACCAGAACACAGTTACTGATCACTGATAATTGCAAAATGAAGATTTTAGGATGGACTTAGCTCAGCTCCCATCCCCAAAATTTGCCTGCCTCATGCCCAAGAACAGTATATAATCCAAAATCCAGCACCTTGCCTAAATGCCCCTGAGCTGTTTTGAAAATTTGGCCTTGATCCCAGCCTGTCTCCAGGCAATCAACTCCACCTTGATTTTCAGAGAAAGAAACTGTACCATGAACAGGCATTTCATGCACTCCAAACCTGCCTGCCCCTTGTACAACCACCTCCTCTTGCGCTTGTCTCAACAGCAGCCATTTGCTGTTCCTTTTGCAAATTTGCACCTCATTGAAGGCTGACCTAGAACTAAGCAAAATTGAACACAGATTGAGAGCAAAATTTTATCTGAAAAAGCAGAGGGGGGTAAAAAAAAAAAAGGTTTTTTTCAGCCATTTGTTTTCAACCACCCATTTTTTTCATCCAACTGCAATTCTAGCACTTGAGAGCTATTCATATACTGACATTCCTGCCGGAACAGCAAGGAATGGCCAAGCTGCCTCCCTGTCTGTTTTCCTAGGAAATACAGCACTGCATTTACAGTTTGTCAGTCCTGGCTTTCCTGAGGTGCAACCATGTGGCACCCCCATTCGTACAGCAGATACGTGTCCCTATTCCCTAGACCAGTGCCAGAGCTATTCCTACTTAATGTGCCTGTGTTTCTGCACGCGTGTGAGAAGGGGTCGTTACCACTCCCCACTGCCCCCCAAATTAACTAATGCCATTTACCTGGCGAAATGTCAGACAATTTCAAAACCAATACTCCAAGCCCCACGTCACCCCCGAAGATCACTTCAGTAAAGCACTTACCATTACGTGAGCTTAAAGTTAGGTCTCCCATGAGGGAACATTCCTTGATATTAGCCAAACCATCAGACTAACAAACACTTTCTATAGTTTTAACATATGGATTACATTTGAACTGACAGTGAGTTTTCCTCTGGACTGATACCCTGCCGCCTCCGTACATGGTTATGCTTATGGAGCTCTTTTAAGCACCGCTGCCCTGAAATAAACTCCTACTATTCCTACAGGATTTCACACCAGCCAATTTAAATATTTTAATAATGAGTAAAAAGTTTAAAATGAAGATAAAATATTGTGTCAAGCCACAGACAGTGCTGACAGTTCAAAAAGAAAATGCTTTCTTTGCAGCATCCATCAGCACATCTGCGACCGTACGCTGTGTTACATCTCTGGATTGCTCAGGATTCCCCATCTTCCTCTCCCGCCTCTCCAATCCCAACCTTTCAGCAGATGGACAGACCAAAGAGACAGGCCAGCGGCAACATCTGCCGCTGAGGGTCCTGCTGGAGGTGGAAAAGCAGTGGCCTTGCCCAGAGAGGCGACGTGCTAGTGGTGGCCATCCAGTCCCCATCGGTGGCTTTCTGGAGAGCCCCAGCGAGAGCCCGGAGCTCATCACCCTGGCTGGGCCAATGCCAAGAGCGACGCCGTGGCTCTCCAAAGGCGACGTCCTCCTTGGAGCACTGCCTCTCGAGGGAACGAGAGCCGCTGCAGCACACAGAGGTATCATTTACACCCTACCTGCGCTAACAGGGGCATTACAGAAACAAACTATCAGCTGGAAGAAAGCAGGAGACAGCAAGGTGCTACACGGGACGGCCCAGGGACATCCGTGCCATGCAGCCTGCGGCTCCAGCCTGGCAAGGAGCACCCGATCCCTGCTCTGTGTGTGAGTTGTAACCAGGACAGCTGTGAAGCCGGTTAAGAAAGTTACTCCTGCCCTCCACGCATCCGTTGTGTGAACCGTCCGCGCCACGTAAGGCTTCCCCTAGGCCCGGGGACACAGCGCTGGCCACCATCGAAGGCATCTATGGGCTACATGAGTGACTGCCATTCATCTACGAGGGCATGTCTGATAGC
>NW_010558234.1:25145-72614 GCF_000687285.1 Phaethon lepturus | reverse complement strand
CCTGCTGAAGAAAACATGTGGCACCAGGGGCTGAGGTTAAATCTCCAAACTTTCTCCTGTCTTTTTGAGGTTCTTCTGGGTAAAGATAAAAAGCAGGCTAACAGAGTCTCCCAACATCCACCACGTCCTGGCAGAAGGAAATGCTTCAGATTTCACGGTGATTTGGGTTTCTGAGTGCCAGTCACTGTTTCTGTTTTTATTTATTTAATTGCTATCTGAAAACAAGAAACTTAGCAACATAGTGTGTAGCTGATTTGGCTGATAACGCTTTTTTTTTAAGCTCATTTCCTGCTTTAGGATAGCATGGTAACAAAATGAGGTGGGTTTACTCCAGCAAGACATGATGCTGCATTAAGCCAAAGCAAGAAAAAATCAATGCTGAAAAGGGAAAACATGAAACTAACAGCAAGCTGAGGAACAGATTATTAGTTATCTTTATTTTCCTGTGTCCCCCTTTTTGAATAGTTTTTTATTAACTAAAGTAAATTCAGCTGTTCACAGACACTAGAAAATTATATGAAAAAGTAAAAGTTAACTAAAATGAGCTGATTTGTTTTTTGTTGTTGGATTCAATTGTGAGGGGCTTTAGCCAAGGAGAACAAGAACAAAACACAGAATTGTATCTAATGAGAAATCTAACTAACAAAAATAGTTTTTAATGCAAAAAAACAAATTTAAAAGGCAAAAAAAAAGCCCTCACTCCTTCTCTGCACAGTGATGTAGCCTGCTTCAGTGAATATTGCCATGTCTTATAGCTCAATTCTATAAACATTTTCTGTGCTGATAGGGAAGGGTGCACTTTGCATTCCTTTCTCAATATGGTAAAGCTGTAACTTATACCTCTGACTTATCACAGCATTGGGAAACACATGTTTTCCCCTTATTTGGTAGCACAGAGCATCTGGAAAGGAAAAGGGACATACTTCACAGTACCAATTGTGAGCAACTATCACAATGGACCTGCCTACAAAAGCTGGCATGCCACCTAGTTTGAGCAGGATATAAAGCAAAGCTGCTGACATGCCTGCGGCTGCAGAGTATCTGAAACTCTTCAAGTATACAGAGAAAAAGGTGAAAGAGAGAATGGAGGGACTTGCAGACAGCATTCAGCACAGAGCTCAGGGTTCAGCTTTCCACTTTGCTGCTGACTTCCCTATGAGCCAGCTCCCAGTTTCCCAGTGCTCTAAGCAGGCCATAACTTACCAAAATAAATGGTGAATTTACATGGGTAGCTATTTTATGGTGGAAAGTGGAAAGAGGGGAAATGCTGCCATCCCTGCAAAGTTGAAAGGTGCAGCGTTGGAACGCACTCGCACCCCCGGTGCTTCCCAGGGGGTGAAGGGGTGCCAACACAGAGCAGAAGGGAAGGGCTATGCTGTTTTTTCCAGTATAGAGTTGTAGGGCAGCTCTACAGCTGTGTTGAGCAATGGACTTAGCTGCTAAAAATGAGGGGATTAAGGCAGATTTTAGGAACCTCGGTACCAAACTGCCCCCTAAAATCTGTGTTTGGAAGTAGTTAAACACTCAGAATGGGTGAACTTAAAGCTCAGAGATTGTATCAGAAATATTCAGCTCAGAACTAGCGCTGGAACCTCTGAGGTTTGGCCACTCTGGGCAGATCTGTACTCATCTTCTTGTCCGAAAGTTCATGAAATGTCTGCCCTGCCCATGTGCTGCAGCACCATCAGCCTCCCTCTAGAACAGCCCAACAGCTCTTGCTCTTCTAAAATTGGATTTCAATTGCTAAGATATAGTATAAGAAGCAACCATTTAGTGGAAAGAGCAACCATTTTTTAGTGGGAAAACCTCTAACACAAAAAGTAAAAGGACTAGGTGTTTTCTCTCCCCCTCACCAAAATTTCAGCCACACCTCCTAAAGAGATTCCCCAGTCGCTGCACTGGAGCCCAAGGCTTCTCCATGTGGGACACGCAAACCGTGGGGACTGATAAATATGTCCGAGCTGCTGAATGCTTCCTCCTGCACATGCAAACAGCTGGGAGCTCAGGCTGCCGCTGCAGCTGATGACGGCTTGTAACATCAGCTCATTTGGAAACTCCTGGTGAGAGTGGTGCCAGGAATGAAAAGTGTCTCAAGGTCCAGCTCACACCCTAGCAGGGAGATGATCCTCCTGCCTGACTGCAGCCATTAGCATCTGATCGCCATACTTGGGGCATTTTTTAAAATTCCTTTAGTATCCTAAGTTTTACTTGTACCTAGTAGCAGCTCTGGTCACACACATGGAGGTAAAAAAAGTAAAATTAGGCTTAAAGCTGAGCTCTAAGGAGGAGACAATGGATATCTGGTAGAAGGCTGCTAAGAGTGATGCCATTATCATCCCCTGTGGATGACCTTCAGATGGACACACGTCCCTGGCACAGCAGTCGGTGTGCTGCTATTACTAATACTGTAAAAAAACCACCCGCCACCTCATCAGAAGCGGCTCATGGGAGCCTTCCTGCCAGGACTTGTTTTGGAGGTGAAGAGCTCCCACACACATCCTCACGGCGGTAATATCTTGCAAAAGAGGCATTAAATTGTTGTTACAAAAACTGATCAAAAAGTGGAGTTAAAAATTCAGTTCAGTCCTCTCCCCTTGAACAGCAACAAAGACCTTTGCAGACACCCATGCAGCTTTGTTTCTCCATGCAGCTGAAGAAGGAGGTATTTTTAATGCCATTTTCTGAATGGAAAATTTAAATAGAGGGCTAAGTGACTTTTGAAAGGACAAGGGTCCAAGCAGCGTCAGGCTCCAGAAGGGAAATTCCTTAGAAAGTGACTTTGCAGAAAGCCCTTCCTCTCCACACCCCACAAATTTTGGATACTCTGCATCTAGAAACCCAACTGCAGCTTTTTGGGTTTTTTTTCTGTTTTTTCTCTCTCTCCTTCCATATATATGCATGCCATTTCCCATCATGTATCAATTAAGTCAATCTCATTTCTTCAGATCTTTACTTGCTGAAAGATTGTTTTAAGGAAAGAAAAGGAAAGCCAAACAAAAATTTCTTTATGGGTGCTTTTGAAGAAAACAACTACACAAATGGTTATCTGGCACAGGCAAGACAGAAGATGACAACCAAGGGAGAGCATTCAAGAATCTCAGAGGATGAAGCAATTCCTACTGTTTTGAACTGCAGACATGAAGCCAGAGTTGGACAGCAAACACTCCCTGGGAGGAGCTGCGCTAAGACGTACTGCACAGCGATACTGCAGATGAAGGTATCACTGTCATACTCTTTCTGGTGAACTTCATTGCAGGAAGCAGCTATAAAGAGTTTACAACGTCACAGGAGCCACGATCCTGCAGAACCCCCGGGGAATATGATGGAAGCAAATATCCCCTCTGCCACAGAGAAGCATCATCGTAGTGATAATGGCACTGATTGTGCAACTGAGCCTGCTCTGAAGCTCACTTAAACTCCCCTTGTAACCGAATCCGGGTTTACATCTATACACCTAAACCATCAGGTATTCATATAAACTCCTGTCTTTGATATTCGAACCAGCTACCTTTAAAATAGTATGTTCCAGTGCAGCCAGACTGTAGTGGGATTTACTACATGGAAATCCTGTAGCCATCAAACTAGTCTAAGTGATTGCAGCAGCATCTTCTGGATTCAGACACCCAGGAGTCAATTTTTCTATCCTTAAGATGTTAAAGTAACAACTATAGAAACACTTCAAAATGTTCTAAAATGGGATACATCTTTTAATCCTTGTTAGCATTGGGGGTTTTTTTAGATCTCATTTATGTATTGCCATTTGCCAGCATTAGTGAGGTGTTCAGTAAATAAAAAAAGAGACAAAGGCAAGAAAATCCCACATGAAAAGGTATTTTCATTATGAAAAACAAACAAGGCAAAGAAAATATCAGCCACAGCAAGGCATGTCCATATATTGAAACACACCCCTTCAAAGGAACAAATTGCTGATTACAAACAACATATTAGCGACATAAACATTACGAAGAATAGAGCCTGTCTTTTATTCTTTGTCACAAAGCATAATGAACTGAATACTGAGATGACAGAGGAAAAGAGGATTTAGTGATTCATTGTCAAATACCATCATATAGCATGGGAAGCTTGCTTCTTACATTACTTCAGGGTAGCAAGAGCTTTTAAGGGTTGATTTTTTTCTTCTAAGACGGATAATACAATACAGTGCCTTGGTTTGTCCTTTTCTGGGCAGACTGACGTTAGCCACACCGCACAGGCATTCACAGAAATGTTGTACTCCCTTACTAACTGAGATTTATGCCAGTTGGATGTCATTAATAATTCTCTCAAGCCAGATAATAGTAGTTGAAGGGGAAATGGCAGATATAAGCAGGATTGCTTCTGTACCTGACTTTTTCCAGTAGGATCGCAAGTGCCATGGTTTTACTCTATTTTAATTTAGGTAGCACACAAGAAAACATTTTCAGGCAGATTCACCTATCTTTATGCACGTACAGCAGAGGTTTGTTTTAGGAAAGGCACCACAGGAATGCAATAAGTACAGCTGGCACAACCTGCTTTTTAGTTATGATAAAATATGTTTTGTATTCAAAGATCCCTGATAATGTTATCATCTTTTCCAGAACAGATTAATCATAGATGCTAGAGATTAGCAAGGCAAGTCAGATCACCAACACCTACCGCCCTTCTCCATACCAAACAGTTATTCCTACAGCACAAGGCCATGAATCACAAGCGATGCCCATTCACAGAAGCAAAACAAACATCCCTGT
The DNA here is from genome assembly GCF_000687285.1 of Phaethon lepturus. Classification (NCBI taxonomy): domain Eukaryota; kingdom Metazoa; phylum Chordata; class Aves; order Phaethontiformes; family Phaethontidae; genus Phaethon; species Phaethon lepturus. The sequence goes on along the minus strand of NW_010558234.1, from coordinate 67,884 downwards.
CTCCCTGTGCCACCCTGTTTGATCTCACTGGAGCTTAAAAGTGATGCAAGGTCAGGCAGGGGCAAGAGCTGGATAGAAAGATTGCCACGCGATGCTGAGACACCCAGCAGGATATGGCATTAGAGGTACAGCAGGCGAACTTTCTCTGCCTGCTTTCTGATCTCACACAACCGAAATCACAGGCAATTCAGCAGAAGTGGATGATGTCCCAGGTCAGCACCAAACCGGTGCCCCAGCGTGGTATCAGGGGCCGCTCGTCTGCTGGACGTCTCGCTCCTGGTTCGAGTCAGGAAAATTTTCCACCACCTGTGATCATTAAAGATTCCCTCACGCTTTTGTCAGGGGAGGGTTAACCCTCCTGACCTGACCAGGTAATTACTTTTTGCCTATTTAATTTCCACCTGGAGTTTCAGTTTCCTTAGTTTCTAGTCCAAATTGCTTTGTGTTCCTAAAGGGCGCTGTAAGTCACAATTTATGGAAGCGGTCTCTAAAGAGAGCAAAAGACCCTTTGGGAGTGGATTGCACTGAATTACTGAACAATTAAAAGTGACTCATGTCAGAATATCAAAATCGTTCTTGGGAATGATTTATTCATATTTTAAAATCCTGATTCTTCCCAGGGTCCATAAATCCAATCCTGAATTTATAATGGGTAACGGAAGCACCATGCGATATGTCAGGAGATGAACAGCGAGGGAATGCCAAATTTTCCTCTCCCATGCAGCAAGTCAGCATCACTGCAGTTTCACCGGCTTCAGTCGCTTTACATTCATTTCACACAGGGCAAGACAGAAACTTTCAGGTCTCACCAGCCTGACTGTCTCCCTGTTTTTAAGCCAAAGTACAAAGAAAACACTTCCTAGAAAAATGACAGTACATTTAATGACAGTCCCCCTGCAACTGTGTGAAAGTAAATGCAGTAGCATTTTGTGCAAATATCTTCTTGAGGTTTGATCCAACCCATTTTTTTACCGGAATTCAAAGAAACACAAGGGGAAATTAATTTGATTTTAATGTAATGTGCTTTTTTTGCCCCCCCCCCCCTTTTTTTTTTTAAATCCAAAGTGATTTGAAAATGAGGGCAGCTTTGGTCAAAAGGCTGGTGAGCCACGGCAAGCCTTGTCTGAATTGCAAGTCTAGTCCAAAACCTAAAACCAGGACAGTTTTGTTTGATTCTCAGCTCTGATCCAGAGTTGCAACACTGCTGAAAAAACCTCTACAACATCTGGGCGATTTCTACTCCATTGTTTGTGCTTCTCTCCAATAAACGAGAACCCAGCGCAGGTACCTATTAATTGTTTTGCGATATGACGCCTACAGGAGGGGAGAAACTTGAGCCAAAAAATCAAAGCAGCTGAACTCATTTCCATTTGTAAAGAACTGCTTTACTGTCTGTCTGCAAATAAATCTCCTCAGTAAATAGCTCCAAGGTTGAGCTAGAGAATATTGTATGGATCAAAGAATTCATGTCTTCCTGTGTAAAGTGAACAGGCCGCAAGCTCACTTGTTTGTCTAAAACAATTAGGGCTGGTATGAAAAGGAGGGGGCAGGGACAAATAAGCTGCAGCTGATTTTACTTTGCAAAATATTTTGGGAGGGGGTGTTCAAATTAATAACCGGTCAGGCCCCAAAACAGTCTAATCTTTGTCAATTGGTGCCAAATTATGCAAGGTGCTGCCAATTCTGGTTGTCTAACAAATCAGTACCAGTGTACATTACTTCTAGGCTGAAGCCTGATTGATTCTGGTCATTATTTGGGCTGATCTCATTTGCACACATGGAATCAATATCCAGTCCAGATGTTCATTTGCAGTGAACCACTGAGTGAAACTACTCATCTACACGCAACTTCAATCCTGTAGCACAGCACCACAGCCCCGGTGCCTCTCCTCACCAAGGCAAGGATTCATCCAGTCCAAAAATCTATAAAACATTCTACTAATACTTCTGTCAGCTGTATGACTTTTACAGTACTATATAAAGCTGACAGATAATGCATGCCAGTCCTAATTTGAGATAGACTTTTCTTTTGGGACTTTAACCGTTGAACAAGCAAACAGATTGAGCAGTAACATTTATTACAATGCATAAATCATTTCCCTGCAACTACTACAGGTCTTGCCTGAGGGCGAAACTTCTGAGTAGCCCATGAATCCTAATGTACTGGATAAGTTACTAAATTGTATTGTCACTTTGCCATTTGCTTATCAGAAGCAAATTCATAAAGCTTTTCAAACTTAATTCTGACAACCTTTTTTTTTTGCCCTTTAGAAATATGTACCAGCAACCTTCTTACCAAGAACAAAAGTTTCACTTCATTATTAGTCTTAGCAGCACGGTTTGCAATGATAATTTTATAGTGTTTTCTCCTGTGTTAAACTTAAGTGAACCCACCCACTAATTCAGCATAGACATTAGGCTAATTGAATTCCACCCCACCAGCATTTACTGAAGTAAACCCACCGTCCTAATCTACACAACTGTTCTTGCTTCTAACATAAGCTTGTGTAGACAGGGCTTATGAACCCACGTGCTGCAGCTATATAAGCGATGGGAACTTAGAGGGGAAGCCCTGAATTGGATTTTCAGGCAGACGAAGGCCCTGTTACATTGTAAGAATCATTGCGAAAGATCCTTCACGTGTGTAACTGAAAGGGGTAATGGAGAATCTGGTGCTTGATTTTTAAAGTGATTATGGGATTAGCATACAAAGAAGTAACATTAAAATACTTTTGTTAGTGAAATCTAAGGTGGGGTTAGTTTTAAATTCTCCCCTTACAAATGAATCGCAAATGAAACAATTACTGTAAATAGTGAATAATTTTTTAAAATTGCTCAGCCATTCTTTAACTAACCTATAAGCCAAATTCAAGAAAAAGAAGAACTTGGAAAGTAACACCAATTCCCCCTTCACAAGTAATCAATACAGTGATTGTCACTGTCTCTTCTTTGTAGCTGTTTATGCTTTCTAGGGAAATGCATTTATGTTTTAACTACCTGACCTAGATTTTTCTTTCTCTCCCCCTTTTTTTTTAAAACTTAAAAAAACCAAAAATCTCTCCTCATGATGATGATTCCATACTTCAAGATCCATCTGTTTCCTCTGGCTCCTCTGCTATTTTGGCCTCAGTGGAGTCCTTTTAATTGCATTTAGCCTTATCCTGGATTGTATGAGCCTATTCCCAAGGATGTCTGGTTTTCATCAGGTAATGACCATTAATTCTGTCTGCATTTCCTTCTAAATCTTGTTGAATGGCATAAGAAACAGAAGCTCTATGTCTTTTCTTGTATGCCCTATTGTTTTGGAAATCACCGTTTTCTCTGGGCTTGGACTGAAGGTTGGTTCTAGAGGCGCAGTGGTGGCCCTCAGACGAGAGAATCCTTTCTCTCCCCATATTCTGTCATTTATAACTATTGCTCTTGCCTCTGCTATTGCCATGCGCATTTCATTCACTTCATTCCCCGGTATTTGCATCTGCATCTGTAGCTGCTCCTTGCATCACTTACAGGAACATAGGAAAGCACAGCTTATGGTACCACCACAGGTCCTCCTCTGGGCCCTACAAACCCAACCTCAGAAGACTCTGTAACTTAAGTAACATTTATAGGCTTCCAGTTCTGTAGCCAGGGTTTAAACCTTGCTACGGCGAGTTTTATTTCATGTGATCTCGTAACAGTTAATAGAGGAAACATAACAGGAGAACACATCTTAGTAAATGCAGTCTTGCTGTCTATAACTTACCTGTGCATATGTACATGTATACGTTGAAGGACTAACTTCATTTTCTGATGTAACCAAAAGTTATTTTAATGTCTTAAATAATATGATTGCCTTTGTTCAATAATGCTATGACAACAGAGAGGAAAAAAATCCTGAAATTGATGATCTAAGTTTAAAAAAAAAATATTAATATTGTTTTACCAAGTAAGTGCTTCATCTGCAGCTGATTTGCAGAAGGGCAAACATAAACCCGAACTTTCACCACACAAAGAATGACAATAATTTATTTTATGTTATAGTTGGACAATAGATTAAAAGCTTTGGGAAATACAGATCATAATAATGGGTTTGGTCCACACAGAAAATTCAAGTGGGTGAATTCTGTTCATTTGGCACAATGTCACTGCAGTTACATTACTTTGCCATGGTTACCAATCAACTTTAAATTCCCCTAACCAATATTTCACTTAAGCTGCACTCTTCAAACCCGCCCGTGGGGCTGCACGGCTTCCCGGGGGCAAGAGCGGGTTTCGGCTGCCAGCAGGAGCACAGTGCCGACACCACCGGGGCAGAGGCTTGTCTCCCTTCCAGCCTCTGCTCTTCCACCATTTTTTTACCAAAAGGAGAAAGAAACCAGTGGTTTCTGTCTGCCCCTAACTGTTGCTACAATTCAGAAATCTCTCTTTGCATCCTACCGCAGAGATAACTCTTCTTGGTGTGTTCCTGATTTTGATAAGTGCTCCGTATCTCAAAATGACACAACAGTATTACCGAGGTAATTTCGTTTGGTTAACTTTGACTTGATCAAGAACCCAAGACAACTTCTTGACTTTTTCCAACAAATACAACGATCTTCAAGTTTATCAACATTTTCCCCTACAAATTACACTGTTCCTGTTACTGACAAAATACAGTCGAGTATCTCCAAAATCTAAGTTCTTGCACTGGCAGTGTGTGATTAGACTGAAGTACTGTATTACCAAACGCATAAGCTTCCATTATTTTTATTATTCTGAGGCAGACAATAAACATCTACATTTTTAATAAAGCACAGAAAATATGCAAAAAATGGATGTCTTCTCAGACAAATTGTTTGAGCAAAAGGAATGAAGATCTGTATCTGTGCACATTGTAGCCCCTCCTCCCTTGTTTTCCACTTCGATGCCTTAATGTCGCTCTGCAGGTTCTTATCTTGACATGCGAGACTAAAAAGTTAAGCAAATATAACTTCCTAAGGTCCCTACTTGCATTGACAACCCTGGCTGGATTATAAGCAAAGCCTGAATCAGGGCCCACCCATTCCAGGAAGAGAAATGGTCTTGCTGCAAGAAAGAGTGAAACAGTCTTCCTAACAAAGTGCCCAGCACACTGTCACTGTATCAACAAACCTATTGAATTAATCTTTCCTTGGGTTTTAGGGTGCTTTTGTGGCTGTGACTATCAACAGAGTTATAAAGAATAGAGGCTGAAGATGGTGGGTGAAGCTCATTTAACTAAAAGGATAGCCAAATATTTGATATAAATGATGTCATATTTTCCTTCCACCTCCTTTGTACTAAGTGAAGACAGAACTTGATTGTGTCAACTGAAGTGGGTTTAAAACTGCATTTTGCCAAGCAGCAAATGCTCAGTATCTCAAAGTGTGAGCGTTAGATTTGTAATAAGCAAATTTCCTAGGCAAACATCAACCTAGAAAGGAGAAATAAATAACAAGCAGGGCCCAAAGAATTCTTTGCACCTTGGCTTTTTTATCTGGTCATTACATGAAGGGATCCTGTCCTCCTTTTGTCTGGAAAAAAAGCATTTCCAGAATGCCATCTGACTGGTCACCTTCTTCAGTCGTTCTGCACCTCAGGCTTTTCTCCAACACTCAGTGATCTGCTGATTCTAACCCATAAATTGTAATGCAACCATTTCCTAGGAGGTAGTCTTTTGAGTTCAACAAAGTACTTTCAACTTCCTCAGATGACAGCATCCCCAGCTGTCAACTTCTTACTGTGAAGAAGGGCTGTCATTAGGCTTGAAATTCCCTTTCGCTAAGTCATACACTGAAGTCTGACCTTGGCTCTGCTCAGTTAATTCCACATCCGCTGCTTAGGGCTTCCTCTGCCACTTACTCACACAACTGGACTTGCTCTAGTGACATCATTTGTTCAACTTCTCAGTATTAGATTTATTTTTTTTCCTGAGCCAAAGATTTTGATGAAACTTTCTATCCTGTCTTCTTTTTGAATGTCAAGGTTATCAGAAATGAAGTTTCAGATCCTGAGGTTATGATGCTTTGTTACACAGCAGAGTTAAACTCTTGGCTCCTGATTCTGCGACTACACAACATCCAAGCAAAAACAAACCTGTCTTGAGCTCTAAACTGGCTTTCCCTAGATTTAATGCAGAGCCACAAAGTTTCTGGAATAGTTGCCCCCTCTGGCCCAGTTTTTCTCCCCCTCTGTGGTAAATTAAGTGTAATATTACCACATATATCTCAATGACTATGACATTCTTAGCTTTGATAAATTTGCAACTAACTTCTTAATTTTTCATTAGATTGTTACGTAGAAGCACTTAATGTATTTCTGCAAGTGACACCTATGCTGGCAGATTTAAAAAGTGTCTGTTACAAAGTCAATGTTTAATTAGCTTTTGCTGCAAATAAAAGACATATTAACTTATAATTTGCTTAGAAAGCCATGTACCGCATGATCATTATTTTTCCAAAGGTGAAGCCACTAATTTTTTAATATGGGATTTTTTTCTCATTTACTTCATGCAAAAGTCCCTCAACTCCTCATGCACACTGTAAATCAATTCTCATGCCTTTGACCTCATTACAATTCAAAGTCTCATATTCAATGTTAATGGAAAGAAAAATTTAGATATAATTTCTAAAGCAAATTTCTCATGTGAGAGCCAACATTCATTGGAACATATTTGCTATCAGCTTATGGCCTCTTGCATGTAGCAAGATGGCATGTAGGCTATCTCTGAAGGAATAGGTTACAGGAATAAAAGAAGACTTTGAATGTGCTTTTTGCAGAATATGTTACTTAATCTTTTTCTATATTAAGAAATAATTATTTAATTCATGTAATTGGCATAGGCAGCCAATAGGAAATGTGTGGAAGCAGGGTACATCAAGCCAAAAAAGGATGTTTTTCCTATTTTCTATTTAATATGGGAAATGACAGTGACAAAATGGAAATGGGATGCAACTAATTCTCTGGGAATAGAAAGTTGGATGAGTTTGTAATATGTATGATCCCTTACCTGCATTTATCACAGTACACATTAACTGGTTTCTTTTGGAAAAGTACATATAAAACACAAAAGTCATATTGCAATTTCAATGGCATAAGTACAACTTTGCCTGAACTGAACCACTCTGGACGGACTCAGCTAGTTTATGAACTAAGATTAAAATCTGGCCCACAGTCATTTTAGTTTCATTGCAGCTTTTCTAAAGCATAGAATGACCCAGAAACACAACTGGTCTCATGTATATAGAACTCACATACACTCATCTTTACCATCCATTATTCTAAGTTCACTCATCCTCTTAGATGGTAAGAATGTAATTGTAAAGTCTGTGTCTTGGTATTTTCTGCAATAGAAGTATCCAGAATGAATTCTGATTCTGTTTCCTCTAGGCATTTCTGCCAAGTGCAACAGAAAGCTACAATTGGATCTCTACGCTCACTTTAATAACAGACATATTATTTCATGTTTTAAAATCAAACTGAATATTCTTATTAAGCCTACTTCTTTTTTCTTTGTAATAACCGAAGCACTATCTTTTCCCCTGCATTTCTTTATTGAATTCAATGCTCTTCAAAGAAGAACTTATCAACAGGGGAAAAAAAAGTAATAAAAAAATCACAGTGACACTCATAACAGCTCTTCTGCAATAAATGAGGACATCATTTACTAGATGCAGATGTGATAGTGAGACAACCATTCTGTCAGCAAACTTCACCTGTCAGTGTCATTATTCACTACTAAGTTTACAGGTGCCTTAAAAAACTAACTTTGATAAGATAAATACAATTTGCATTAAAACAACAATATTAAGAGAAAAAGAAACACATTTATAAAAACGTGTTCCAAAGCTTTCATACTATATAAATGACATCTTAATGAGTACAGACTAACATCCCATTGAGCATCTGCATTCTTACTCATTTTTCTGCAGCATTCCGCTATTCACCTATGAGGTCAGACTTTACATGAAAGGTACATTAATTATGATTAACAGATGATATAACAAATGGCTAAGGGAGTGTTATATGATCTAATAAGTCAAGCAGTTGCTGGTTATCATAAATAACAGATCCTGCTGTAGTGCCTATGACACTAACTGATACTGCTTGTATCTCTAGTTACACTGTATTAACCCGTTACAACTACCGATGTCCTCTCAGTAGAGTATCAGGTCGTATAATGATCCCATAACAGAGCTCTCACAACTACAGAAACCACTTTATGCAAAAAATAATTCTACAGAACCATCCAATATTCTTGAAGAGTTCTTTTCAAAAACCGGCAAGTATTGGCCAGTTTTTGATAATGGAAGTATCTGTCTTATCAGACCAGCTACCTGGCCACACATCATTCTTTGACAGAAGAACGAAATGCCGTATTATTAATCAGAGGCTGATGTGGACCTATCACGCAAAACAAGCAGCAGTGTAATTGAAGTTGGGTCAATGCTGCAGCTCCCATTCTAAGAGCCTGGCCCAGAACTGCAGGGAAGCATGGATCAAAAGGTTAATTTTAGTGAAGAAAGTATTCAAAATCCTTAGATCTTGAAGGTTTTTGAAAATCCGTCTGCACCAAGCAATATGATAACAAGAAGTATTTTTTTCTGCTACTCTTGATACCTCTTTAACCCTAGAAATTGGCAATTTTAATACCCTCCAACTGCACTGAAACTAGCACTCCACATTTGATACTGATGCTGTAGCACTGCAGTTCCCACTTTTTCTTCAGGAATATAGGGTGAGAATAATTTGCTTTGTTTAAGCTCACTTAACATTTTACAATCCAAAACATGACCCTAAGGCAGGGATGAATTCCCTTTGTAACTTCATAGCCTCAAGTGTTAGCACTTCTATAATTTAGGTGGTTGGTTGTTTTTTAAGTTTCGGAAAATTATTTAGGAATCAATTCAGGAAAAAGAAAATTCTTTCTTTCAGCTTCTTTTCCAGAAAAATATTTTAAAAACTCTAATATTGTGTCCAGGTAAAATTTTCTTACTCCCACTACCATGAGGGCCATAAAGCAGGTCCCAGCGCCTGCAGAAAGCTCTCATTAACTCCCAGGCCTGAGTCCACTTTGTTATCAGGCTTTGATTGTTCAACAGCCCTGGTTAAATATATCTATATTTGTATATAACTGTCAAACTGCCCAGAGATTATGGTAACAGTAATGTTGCAAATCTGCCCGACAGAAACCACCGGCAAATTCTGTCATTTGTTTCTGGAACAATTCTATTGGAAATGTGTGGATTTACTTAGTTTTAATAACCAGAATGAGACAAAATGAAACTGCCAAAGATTTTGAGTATTTTGCACACTAACATGGATTAACCTTCAAGGTTCTTATTACCATTTAGATAGATATTCCTAGCTGCTGTCTTAGGTCAGCAAGTATTCAAATCACTGGAACTGCTTTGCATTACACATGCTGCGGACAGATGCAGCAGAAATGTCTGTATTCTCTGAAAAAAAAAAGATTAAAACATCCACTGCACCTGAACGTCAAGGGAGCATTTCCTTCTGTGGAAAAGGCTGCAAGCTGCTTAAATCTCACCTCATGTTTTGTACTCCCTTTCATCATTATTTCTCTTGGACTGTCAAGTTTTCATTACCATGATGTAAACGTAAATGAAAGAGGTGCTTTTAAAAAGATTTTTCCCAAGTTTTATTTCTTTTGTTTTTGTATTTTTTCAGAAGTAAACCAAGGGTCCCAGTTGGTGCCATCCACTGGTAGCAATAATACAGTAATCAGTTGACAAGCTTTGCTATCAAATATCTTTTCAGTGGCTTCAGTTCTCCCACCAGTAGGTCGGCTCGGCGTTGCACTCCCTAATTCACACCATTTATCTCGTCCCCTCTCCTGAAGGGGCAGATATTTCACCGTTCTTGGCATGCTGAGACCAAGAAACTACCTCTTCCTCTGGCTGCAGTGCAAGAGGAGGGAAGTGGACCATTCTGCATAGTACAGCTAGATCTTCCCATACTCCAAGAGCTGTTTAGTATTGTTGTTATGACTTCTCCTAAATACAAGCTCACCACCATTTGGCCACTGCTAAACTGAGATGCCTAGCAGGCACCAGAAGACACAGTACTTCAAACCTGCAGACCAATGCTTCAGAAGTAGGTGACGCAAATGGGTGAAAAGCAACAGCAAAATATATTCTGGCACTTGTATAATTTACCTCATTGCAGGGAAACCTGAAAAACATGCTACTAAATACATGGAATTTTTAACTTAAGCAGATGTGAGAGGGATCAATTTTAGGATTAAAATTAAAATCTTCAGGGATAAATTTGTCCGAAACTCATGCCATATTGTGTATTCTTATTACAGCATTTAAGTCACTGCTGAAATCACTACCTGATTTCAAAATCAAAGTACAAATTTTTATATATCTGTTGTATAACATTTTGGTGGAATTCACTTTCAATTTTTGGTACTGAGTTAGAGGAGGAATTTAAAATATATGAATTTAAAATATATGGCAGATGCTGTCATACTCAGCAGTAACACTGTATGCAAGCCAAGGTCAAAGCAGTACAGAAACTTAAATATGTCAGTTCTCTGACATAACCAAACCAAATACCAAGAGTATTTTCCTTCGGTGTTTCATGATAAGCCATGGTTTACATAGTCATCTATTATGGTCATAGTTATTTCTCATTTTTTGACATCCTCTAGTCTGGTAGACACTGATATTTAAACGAGTGCACCCTTGCCAAATACAGCTGCTGTGTTATCTTCGTAACACACTAAAAAGCATATCTGCTTTGTTCCAAAGAATACCTCGCAGGCAATTGGATCAAAAAGCAAAAACTGTTTTGTGGTAATTTGGTGGCTATTGTTAGTAGCCAGAATGAAGAAATACTGCACTTACTGTGATTGAATGCGAACAAGGAAGATGAGCACAGAACTTGATTCAGCTGCTAAAGATGCCAAGGAGGATCTTCTAAGGATTACAGTGAGAGATGGATAAGGCCATACTGAAGAGTCAAAATCGGGAGTAAATGCAGTTGGGGGAAGGAATGCTTTGATGGAGGGCATGTGCCATAATCCCTCCTTCAAACTAACAATAGCCCTTTTAGGACAGCAACCTATTTAGGTGATTTTGGTTGCAAGGAGCCGTATGAATCCTTCTGCACAGCATTTTCAGACCAATCGTAACTGAAACCTTTAATCCACATCCGCAGACATTAAAATGGAATCAGCAGGAGAAAACTTTTCTCTCAGTACTAAAAGTGACAATAGTGTTGAACAAACAACTTAAGCTCTAAAGGCTACACAATCACAAGATGTTTAGTACAAAGAATACACTAATCCCATTTCAATGCAGAGGCTGGAATTAAAAATGTGTTTCAGTCACACTGCTTGCAAAGCAGGAACAGCAAGATGCCTTTTGCCATTATTTCCTTACAAATCATGGTCAAAGATATTAGTGTTCTCTAATGAACCTCCTCTTGTATTGCTAAAAAATACACAAGTTTCTCCTTTTATCCCATCAGCCCTACATGTGTATCTGTTAGCATTTTTCAGGCTCCAGAATATCATTTATGCCAACCAATTGGTCCCTGTTACAGTTTTCAGAAAAGAGTGAAAAAGTAAGTTGATCCCGTAACTGAAAGACCAGTCTAGGTAGTGTTAGAGACACTGTGTCAACACAAAAAACCTGAAACAAAGAGGAAACCCTGGAAGGTCTGAGAGTTATTTAAACAGTAATAAAAACATGCTAGTGTTTCTTCTATTTAAAAGTTGGGTGGGGAAATACTTCTAAATTATATATCGTACATGCAAGAAACACAAAGGAATACCATTAACTCATCTGAACAGCACTAATTTTCTACCTTATGTACCATTTCTAATCTGTGCAACCTCTAAACTACATATATTTGCCTTCTTTTTTCAGTGAAATTAAATAAGAAAATAATTCCCAAAAATCTGAGAAAAGAATGCAAGAGAAAAAGACAGAAAGAAATACTGAAGACAGGAAAAAAGGCAACAAGACATGCAAAATAATCATGTAGAAACTACGTACATCCAAATTAATAATCAGGCCAACCTAGAAAGCATCATCTAACTGCTGGAAACAGATAAATGTACCTGGGATGTGAGTCAGGCTGTGTCGTGCAGGCATTTATCCCTTATTATTTGATTTGTAGTAGCAAGTAATGAAGCCAAGCATGCATTCAGACAGTTTGAAGCAGATGGACAGCATACTCTGGGAAACAAGTTAATGGCACAGGCAGGTATATCTGCATAACCCAATAGTCAAAATGGCTTCAACAAATAGAGACAGTTACAGATGCAGCATTTTCACGTTTTGATCCTGTACAAATATGCAACAACACTTAACGTTGATCCTATGCACAGCTTCTCTCCGAGAAAATTGTTTTTTTTCAGGAAGCAGATTAATAAGGTTGAAGCTGCATGATTGCTAAGTGAAAACTGCCGCCTTTTTTCTTTTTTTTGAAGTTGCTGAACATCATTAGGGCAAATCCACCTCTTCCCATTGCCAGCGCAAAGGCCACTGCCCACAGCAAAGCTAATGCAGCTCTAACGATGGACAGAAGGAGATGCCAGTAACTTTGCTACACAACCCAACCATGGTTCTCCACAGAACAGCAGATCACAGGAGGGTAATGAGAGAAGGCCAGTGTGTTTGCTTTGATCTTTCCTATGGAATAAGATAGTGTTCTCACATCACAGCTTAGCAAAGCCAGTGTCCAAAATCACACAAAACCCTCATCGCACTTGAGCCTGGTGGAGAAGTCTCAGAAGCAAGTCAAGAGACTGAATATACCTGCATTTTACTCTTCTTTACAACAATATTGTTTCATATTCAAGCACTTACACAAGCTTTTGATTACCATCTAGAAAGCCTACCAGCAGGTCAGCCCTGGTGCATACAGGAAAACCTGTAATCCTTTATTCACTCTGCGGATACAGATAGTTGATAACCAACAGCTGTCCTACACCCCAGTTTACACCCAAGCGTAAACTACCAAAATGGTAAAAAAATTGTAGCTACAGGTGAAACGGGAAATTTTATACCGGCCAGAACAAGAAACTTAAGCGGTAACTGGAAGTTCAAATTCTTGCTGGTATAAAATGAAATTGATCATAAACTCAAGGCATAAAAATCACTAAATATCAATAAATTCAGTTAAGCAGTACTTCTTAGACATATTACCATAATCAGTGAATGTAATCGTAGAGAATCACATACTAATCTCCATGGCTTACAGCTATAATTAACACTATTAATAAATAATAACAAACAAAATGCCTAAATCTAGATTTTTTAAAATTGCTTATAGAAGCCAATAAAGCATACACATTACCACGCCAATAACTTCATATTTCCTGAAGCAAATTCACAAAAGATGTTTAATCATCTCTCTTAGAGTCAAGTTTGGAAGCAGTAAAAGAAAAGAAATGTCTTCAAGAAATTTAAGCAAAAATGAATTTTGCAGAAGCATTTTTTTTCTTCCTGTACTAGCAGGCTGCTGGTGGCATCTCCATGAGGCTTCTAACTTACCAAATACTTGTTCCAGATACAGAGGCTGTCTCCAGGACAGTAAGGTTTTGCTAGCAGCCTCTTCCTGCAGTATAAACGACATTTATGCGATATCCCCCGATCGGCCCACACCCTCCTTTGTGTTTGTGCTCACTGCCTTCGCGGCTGGGCTGCTACTGCAAGCCAGACAACGTGCTCCACTCATGGACCACCTAGATGAAATTTCTCTTGGTTTCAAGTTCTGAAAGGTGCTTCTCCACCTCTGGAGTGCGTGTGGACCCCAGAAGTTGTGTCCTCTACCCCACCTAACCCAGCCAGAAACGCACGGCAGAAAATGGCATGCTCCTTCCCCATGTCGCTTCCATCAGAGCTGCTACAGAAACGATGACTATATTCAAATTCCTCATAACCTACTTTCAAACGCACATCCCTTGGTATCTCTTCTACTTTCCAAGACTGTATTATCACAGAAGGTGCCAAGTGACTGCGCTGCCTATTTACCAGAGGGATGTCTCATTGTTTCTATTAATACATTAAATAAGCTAGCGCTGAACGTTGTTGAAAAACCCAAGAGCTCTATTTGTTTGTGTCAGTTTATTATTGCAGAAACAGGAGCTGCTACACAGACAACCAATTTCATATGCCTCAAAAGGAAGACAAGAAGGTGCACACGCTAGAAAAAGAGAGGGGTAAGAAAAGTTCTTTTAGTTGCTAGTCCTGCCATGGACCTGCTATCTGCCTATATATGGGTGACCGTGTTTCAAAAGCTGAGTTTGCTTTTGGATTCTTCCATTTGGTCACAACATTTACAGCTTCAAGGCCAGTTCTTCAAAGAGGACAAATGTCCCTCAGCTTCACCTGAAGCTACTATGAGCTCTAAATTCTCACCTTTCCAGAAAAATCAATCCAAACCAGAAGTAAAAGGAAGAGTGCTCCCCAAAACAAAAGCCACAGGTCAGAAAAAAATCTCAGCCACAGGTTATTTCTTTATTCTGAAGTGGGCATCACATCTGTTCCATTTTTCTACATTACTGAGGCTTGTGGCTGGGATATTCCCTACCAAGATACAATACAAACATGAACCATCAAAAGGGACTGTGCTCTGTTTACTTCTCCTCCCGTGAGTCAGTGCTAGAGATGATGCAGGGACACGTTCAGCTCCCAGCACTGTGTGAGCAGCAGCTGGGAAACAGCAAAGGAACTCTGTATTTGCCATCTTAATGTGATCATATCAAAACGTGTTGAGTGATTTCTTCCACCTCTATCCCCAGCGTCATTTCTCAGTGTCCCAAGGAATCACAGATGGCAGACCAGAAAGTGCAGTCTGGTCATGTAGCCCATCCTGTTGCAGCAACGCAGCATTTTCCTTTACAGTAACCTCTTGATGGTATTTGCAGTCAAGTCCATTTTTAAATACTTTTACTTATTCCTCTGCGAAAGTGAAAAGTAAAATCAGTTCTGTTACTTACGTGTAGAAATATTCCTGCTATATTTATTTATGACATGCCCTTGTAGCAGACATCAGAAAAATAAAGAAGAGGAAATGGATTCTGAAAACGTTTGGGACAGTTTTATAGAATATTATTGCAATTAATTCTCATAAAATCCATCTGCCACACCAATGGCTTGTGTTACCAGGAAACCATTTGTAAAGGGTTCAGAGGGACAAAGAAATTATAATATCCCTTTCCTCTCTTTCTCACACTTCTCAACCTGCCTTTCACAAAAAATAAAGAGTTATGTGAGCTTTTCCATGCAGCCAGCTTACCACAGGTTTTATGTGAAGTATTGTGCAGACTTAGAGGAAATGCTAGATACTACTAAACTAAAATGCGTTTTTTCCATCTGAATGATGCAACAGTCGGTTTTATGCACCCTATAGCTTGCCATAACAGACAAAAAAACTTCCTATTTCATGCTCCAAACCTAAACCATGGAAATGCAAAGCAACAATTACTCTGTGCCTCACAGTCTCTTGTCATTTAGAGGCAGGAAGAATGCATAGAGATCCTTTTCCCTAAGCCCTAGAAAACAGTTGATGGACAAATACGTTAGTGTGAGTCTCAAGGAACTAGGTGAGTGGAAAGAGAATGCATAAACAGAGGATAAATCATAAATATCTATGATAATACATTGCACGCTTATGCTTTTTAATTTGCATTTATTGCTTCTTTTTACATCTCCACCTTTAGTACATCATCGCTGTCTGACATATGCTGGGAACGTACGCTTTCCTCTCTAGTCAGTGGAGAGAATCAGACACACCACCTACCCCAGAGTGGGATCATCGTCTAGAGATGCCTACCCTTATCTGAAATTAGACTTCTGCTACTAATATCAGAACACTATTATCAGGTGAGAAAAATTCCATCCTTAAGTGTTCCACAAGTGTCACAAAAAAATGTAACTGCAATTGTGTACACCAACCTTAAAGGTGCTCTTTAAATCTTTGTCATTTGTACTGTTGGATGCCCACAAACATCATGCAAGGCAGCTCCTCAGTGCACCTAGCTGCAGTCTTTTTTGTAAAAGCATTATTGATGGGAGGTGGAAAAAAGCAGGACTCACATGCATCTATTATTGTATTATTATATATTATCCATATTGTATTATTATATATTATCCATATATATATGAAGAAGCTGGGTTAGCAACAGGAAAAAAATGTCGATAAGAAAGTCAAGTAGTACGTATCACACCTGAAATGTGCCGAGGTGTGAGAAAGAAACAGTAAGAAAGTTATAATCAGACATGCAAATTAATTCTTATTTCGACATAATAAAAATATTTAGTAATGGCAGAATTTTGGCAATTCTAGTATATTTAAATAAGGATTATTTAAATTTCTAAGCATTAAGTAAAGACATTTAAGAAATACAAGAAACACTTCATTCAATTACCTAAAAATGCTTCTCATATTTCTTAAGGGTTTTCTCTCATTTGTATCTATTAGTTCCTACCAGAAATTAAAAACTGACCTCAGTGAAGTCTCATCACAGCAGAAACCTCATAGTGAGCCAAATGGAAACATTCTTAACTTAGATAATCATACAAAATTCAGGTTTCTAAACAATTTCTTTAAAACTCAAATTAGCCAGAGCTTCTGAAATGCCAACGATCTTACATATGGTCCTAACCTTACGTGCAAAAAATCAGAACAATTGGATCTAATTATGGCAGAAAGAAATTATGCAGGAAAATCAGAGCTACTTTATCACACCCCCTTCCAGTTGAAACCTGGCCAGAAATAACAATACCAGTAACATTCCTAACTGGTCAGTTCAGGCAGGTTTCCATCATCTGGGCATAGTCAGTAACTCAGTGCTAAATTTATTAGCATGCAACCTTACATTAAACAGCACGAAGCAGAGAATGAAATCATTGTTCAGCAGAACCATGAGTGCTCCGAAAAGGGCAGAGCAAAATCAGGCGACTTGTTCGCGGTTTATGTCGCAGGGATCGAACACCACCATGATTTCGGACGGCTTTAGCTGAACATTTGCGACCGCCCCCAGCCAATAGAAAAAGCTTCACTTCCTGCTCTTTTGCAACATCTGAAGTCCCTGGGAGAATTAAGTGGACATCAAGATAAACAAAGTATAGCCTGATTTGAAAAAAAAAAAAAAAAAAGATTAGCAAAATGATGAAATACTGACCGAAGTGTCAGCAAAGAACATAGGTACTTGCCAGCATGACTAACAGGAAAGTTAGAGATTAGGAAGACTACATAGCAGATTTTTTTCTGGGCTTGGGGGTTTTGTTGGTTTTTTTATTACCTCTCCAAATCTAAAAAGAAGAACTTTTGTGTACGTTCCTTGCATTTCAGACCCTGTAGGGCCATTTTGGGATGTACCATTGCAGACAGTATGTCTGGCAGGAACACATCTGTGACCAGGTGCCCATTAAATCATTTCCTGAGCTGTTTTAGACCTCTTCTGAGGGCAGTTTGGTAGCATGCCAGTTCTGGTCTAAAATCTGCAAAGAACCACTGATTAATTGGGCTTTTGCTGTTTCACTGTTATAAGGAACTGCACTCCTTTCACATTCTTATGGGACTCCTTGTGTGGTTTCATTGGCAACTGCAGTAAATTTGCCCCTACGTGTATATATTTTTTAAATTAAACAAAGTAACTAATGAACTGGAAAAATACAGTTGCAGCAGTGAAACAATGCACTGATTCCCACTGACAATCATATTTTGGAGTCACTATCTTATCTGATGTACTACCCAACAACCCTTTAAGCACAGGAGTCTCACAAATTCAGTGTTAAATTCCATTAACATTTGTGATTTCCTCTTTACTTTTTACCGAGTAAGATCTTGCTATTTTTCTTCCACTGCACCTAAATCACATTTTTAATATACGCAGGTGGCTAAATACGGGGATACTGAATACTCAGTAGGCTCCATTGGGGTAAAGCAATCACATACACACTCAGAAGTATATTTAAGTGTACGCTACAATCCAAAGTGTGGGTAGTGTCAGTATGGCCCATGGTGACCTATCTGGGTAAGCTTTAAATCTGCAGGCTGGAGAATCAAGACCCAAGAAAGGCGGCTGCAGCACGGCAGCCTTCACTGAGGAGGAGTTAGCCCGCCCGCAGCTCGGGGTGCTAACCTGGCACCGCCATGCCCGGCCAAAGGGAACAGAACTGACATTGCTCATGGGTGCACAGCTAGTTTTGCACAGGGACACTTGAGATGCAATCAGACCTTTACGGTTGCTGCATAAACTCACAGTTTAGAAAATGTGTTACTTCAGTGACACAGACTTGCAGCTCTCCTTTGTGCTTTTGAAAATCTACCCTTCAAATCCTGTATTATCTGTCAAAAACTTGACATTTGCTTTCAATTAAGAAAGATTTATTAGATATACTCATTGGCCAGCAATTAGTGAGAAACTGAAGAAACAGCTGTTGGGCATCTTGAAAAGGGAGACCCTGACTTCTAACCTCAAGGGAGATGGAAGCCAGAAAACTTGCAGCAATCTGAGCATCCAGCCTCCTGCAATTAAGGTATTTTTATACAACACCAAAAAGTGACTACAGAGATGTGGTAAATGTCACTGGCACCCCAGAAGTGATTCCACTGGGACTCTAGAAGGCCTCAAGAGGGTACGCCAGCTGATGACTCAGCTCCTCTCTGTGACAAGAACATACCATGGGAGCATGACTGAGCAGTCACTGGAAACCTGTCGCTAACGATGATGGTTAGCAAAGGTCTTGAAGTCTTGACTGATGTGACACTTGCAGCTGGGCTTTATTCAGGAGTCCGGATCACAAGACAAAACATGGAATACCTTCAAAGCCCTGATCTGCCTTGTTATGTTAAGAGACCCACTGATTTGAAGCTTAAAAGTGGTCAGAACAGTATTAGAATGGAGTTCACCATATACTCACAGCACAGTCCTGCTCTCAAATGAGGGCTGCCAGGAGCTGTATGTACATACACTACATATTCCAAAGTCGACGGCATTCTATCGAGTACAATACACTGCTTTCCTGACAATCTGCCAGGTGTAGTCCTGGAGAAGGGCAGGTAGAAGAAGGTGGCACTTAGAGCAGAGTGCTCTCAGCCACCTGTTAAACTCAGTTGCCGTAACACCAGCAATGAAGAGCAGAGGGAGAGGAGGAACACCGAGGGTATCCTGTTAGACAGAACAGCTTACAAACTGGGCCTGCCTCTGAAACATGCCTGGTGTCTGAATTCCAGGAGTTACCTCTCTCTCATCATGAGCGCAGTCACACGTGCAGGGATGCTCCGCTATTAAAGCTCAAAAAGGATCTTTTTGTCTCACTTCAGCTTGTTCACAAAGCAGGTTAGTTCCAGGCAAGGGTAGCTCAAAAGATCAGATGCAGAATGACCCAGTGAATGTAAAAAAGGGCTCGTGGTGGTTTTGCCACTCCTTCACCTTGAAAGCCACAAGACAGAGGGGAAAACACTTCTCGTGCAGTCTATCCAGAAGTCAACCTGCATCCACAAAATGCTTCAGTAAAAATGTGCTGAATATTCTTAATTACTTTGACTAGCTTTCTCTCTTGACTGGCCTTGGTGAACTTCTGTAGCTACAGGATGAGTTTAATACCACATAAAAAGAAACCAGTGGTAGCGTAACAAGCACAGCTTCCATTCACATGATTAAAGAGATTCAGAGCTCGATCCTGTACTTCTGCCTAGTTTTGTCAAGGCACATGGAGCTCCGGTCATTTACATTACTCTGGGACTGGTCTCGATCAAAATTTAACAACGGGGGCTGGGGGGGATCAACCTAAAGAGTTATCTTTATTAGCTTTAGGATAGGGGGAGAAGGAGGGGGAGCAGTTCTTTCTTCCCCTAAGGCCTTCCAAGAAACTTGTCTGAAGGAGTGAAATGCATAGGCAGCAGACAAAAAGAATAAAACAGCAATGTCACAAGAAATAAGAAATGAGAGCTATCAGAAAAACAGATGCTGGTCATGGCAAGAATAAAAATGTAAACTCTCACATTGGTAAAAGTTGTTTGGTTTTGGCAAGTGACAAATATGACCAACTTGGTGCTTCTAGAGTATGTTTAAAAGTAGCAATCCAAATAATGCTAAAGATACGCACGCAATACTTTAGATACGTAGGTAAATATATAGTTAGATACACATGTAAACAAAATGCTGTATGTATTATTGTTGATAGCTCCTTATTTTCTAATGCATTTTCTATTTCCTATGGGGTCTCATCCAAACTCACTGGAATCAATGGAACAGCTTCCATTGATTTCAAGGGACTTCGGAAGAGACCCTGAGAAGCTACTGTAAAACAGAGTTCTCGGCTATCTTCCTTGTCCAGTAATTTCTTCCCTTTAAACCCATAATTCAGTTAATGTATTTTTTCATCCATGAATTTGATCTTATCAACACTGTTCTGTCCAGGCACGGGGACTACATTATCTCCCTTTATCAAACTGCAATGAAAGGAAACTTTTCCACCCTTGGGCATTTTTCCCCTCTTGCAGATATGTCTGTGTTTCTTTATCTGGTCCTTTTTTGCATTCACTGTAAATCAAAAACTCTCCAGAGGAACTTCCTGGATTCTCAGTTATTGAATAAGGCTAATCAAGTTCCCAGAGAATAATCTTGCTTTTTATGTCTATCCACATCCGCAGTCTCTTCATCAAAACAGTCCTATTCAAGACTCTTAAGGGCTCTTCAACAAAAATATTTTAAATCTTCAAAACAAAAGTTTCCTAGTGCCAGGTTCACTAGTCTAGTCCCTTAACTTTGCTTTAACTCACTTCTTATACACAACTACAGTAACACTACACTATAAGATACTGTCCCGAGTGCTTCAACACACAGCTCTTAGATCCAAACAAAGAGTTCAGCTCTCTTTGATTACATTAACTTTTTTAATCCAAAAGGTTTTTGGTGCAGCATATGTTCTGCATCATTAAAATCAGATATTCTGTCTTTGATCTTTAAGTTCTCTCAGTTGACTGCTTCTCCAAACTACAAACTATTCGAGCTTTTGAAGTTATCTCCTTGCTCTGTACAGAAAACCTGAACCTTCAGCCAGATTTGATAGGGCTACAAGATAATAACCATATACCGTTGTATTTACTTTTTACATATTAATCTTTGCTTTAGGAAAAAGCCTACAGCTTTATCAGAAAAAGCTTAAATTCAGTAACTATAAAACACAGAGAGCATTCTCTACGTACTATTGTATCCTTAAGTTTATAAGTAAATCTAGGAACATTTTGTTTCACTACAAACACTAGCTTTTACACAGTACTTCCCAAAGTAAACTTTTTTTCTTTTTTCTTTTTTTCTTACAAAGTCAGCGAGGAGCCTGGACAGACGGAGATAGGAAGCTTGTCGATTTAAAGTAGTGGAAATGGCACAAAGTGAATGTCAGCAGCCAGACTGTCACACAAACAAGCTTCCCCGCAGCATGGAAAGGCAGAGAACAATTGCAGAAGTTGAGGTGTGACATTACAGCAAGATTAATTAAAAAAGCTGGCTGAAAATAGCCAAGGCGTCCATTTATCAGTGGACTACAACAGGCATTAAGTGGCTTCCAAAAATAGTGGGACTACTGGTCCCATGACACATCTCGGTGATTCTGGAAGGAAATATCTAGGCCAGCCAGCAAGCCCAGCCTGGAGATTTGGGACATGAGGCATCCAAGCTCCCAATCCCATTGACAGGATGCTAAAAGCTTTGGTTGAAACTGTTTGGTTCTCACATTTTACAAATAACAATAACAGAAACAAATATTCAACTAGATGTAAGAAATGCTCATTAAAATGAGAGTAAAAGGAACACTCAATATGTAATTATTAACATGGATTGAAAAGGCCAATATTTGTGACTCCATGGAGGAAAAGTGTCACCCAGTCAGTTCCTTGTTACATTTTAACATGATACTGGAGGTGGAGGACGTGAGAGTGGACTTGAATTTTCATGAAATACACAATACACATATAGTGAGCAAGTACTCATTCTTAAAGTGGAATAAAAGCACAAATGTTTTTGATGAAATAAAATAATTCAGCATTAAAGTTTATCACATAGTATCTTATAAATGTGACATTTGTCAAGAATAGAAGATCAAATAGAATGCATTCCCTACTAAGTACCGCTCTGTGTGTATAAGAGTGACTATGTCTCTATGTGTCTGTAAATAAAAAACTACACATTCTATTTTAATTTGGAAAGTTATTTTCATTTCAAGCATTCTCTGCATGGGGCAAATGACTTCTGAAGATGAAAACATTTCCCACACATGCTTCACATCATGTAACAAGAGAAAGATCACTCCCAAATTCAATCTCTCATTCATGCTTTCCCACCCCCCTCGTTTTTTTTCCTCCCCCTTTTTTTCCCTTAAAAAAAAAAAAGACAGAAAGAAAGAAAAAAAGGAGGGAGATGTGTTTGGCAAATTAACAACAGAAATATTTCAGAAACTGTCCAAGCCATGCAATCCCAAACTAATTCGGACCGAATCACATGAAAAGAAAAAGATATCTTGTGAAGAAAAGTCATTTCTACACGCCACCTTTTTCCAATTACTTCCCAGTAACAATTTAATGAGAGCTGTAAAATACAGTGCATATCTACCACTACATGATCGTAGTACTCAACACTTCTGAAACTCAGGTATCCAAATTTACAAGCTTCCTACGCCTGTTCATCCAGGCATTTGAAATGCATATGAAAAACTTTATTCAAATGAGTAGTTCCTCTGATGTTTATGGCTCTGATTCTAAAATTATATATGATGGTCCTAATCCGGCAGATGTTTAATAACTCAGACCCATTAAAACTGATGAAATTCTAAACTCAAATAATTTCAGTAGAGTTTAATTGCAGAAACATTTAGTACAATAAAAGAAAATTACATAAGTTTAATATCCATTTTTCTTGCCTATAATTATATTTCCATTATATACTTCCTAGATTAAGCTAAATCTATACTATCTAATGAACATAATTATATGAAATGTTCATATAATAGACTAAAGAAAGTAACAATTAAAAGCCCATAATTTAGTTACTCTACGTAACTCATCATTCTCAGAGAATGAAATATTGGATTAATTAATTTACTTTCAACCAAGCACTGACAAGCACTCTTCTAGAGACAGATTGTATTTTACTCCTTCAATTCTTTGTTTATTTTGCTACTTACTTCCATAAAAAAAAGTCTTGCCTAAATTTCCTATCCTGTTGTGGACCCTTGTTTGTTGATCACATTAGAATCCTTTCATAAATAGTTTATAGAATTTTATTAAATAATTTAAAATATTATTAACATGCTACTTTTTGCACTCCACAGGAATTTATAGAAATGATGTATACTTGCAACAATATCTACTAAATATTTAGCTTACATGAACTATATATACATGAATCTTTACTACATTTTTGCTCTATTTGCCAGTAATACAGATGATAAATGTTTTCTGCATTTTTAAAACCAAACACCTTTGAATGGTATTTCTTGTCTGTATACGTTGCAATGTTGCTGGCCTCACCAAGAAAATGCGTACGTGTACTCCGTTCTGGTAGTACCTTCTCTTGCCTCAACTAATCTTAAAACAGTAGGGAAAAATTATATTTAACTAGGTAATAATGATGCAGCCTTGTAGATACTGGAGAAATTGCTTAGATGATATCTGCACACAGATAACAAGAAACCAGAAGAGTGATCTTGGAAGAGTGTGTTTCAGGGGCAGCCTGCCTACAGGTCAGAAGAATAAATTAATTCTTGTCTTTGTAGAGTTTCCAGCACAACATCCTACTATTTTACACTTTGGAGGAGGAGCAACTTTCATCCAATTATAAAGTTTCCGTAGCTCTGGAGAATGAATGCTATAAACTTAAAGCAAAACCAGAATCTGAGCCTGAGCCAGCGGCTATTGAAAGCCAGTGGAAGGCAACAGGCATTGCCTTCAATGGGCTCTGCACCGGAGCTGCGTGTATAGCGTCACTTATGAACTGCATACATTAGCTGATCGTTTGTTCTCAGCTTATTCTTAATCCTATTTTACAAAGCTAATGTTCATCTTCTAATGACAACCTAATTGCTTGGTGCCATGTTTACTAGTGGGAATGAACCACAAGCCATGTCACTGTAAGCTCCGGGGAGTATTCCAGTGACTGGGAGGTTAAAAACTCCCTATCTGTAGAAAGGGAAAACTCGTTTCTTAACTCTCTGGTACAAATTATTTCCAGGTGCTGATAATTATCACTCATGGAGTTTGATATTCCGGACTCTACATCTAAATTTATACTTGACAAGTTAAACTTTTCATCATGTGCAGCAGTCTCCTAAAGGCTGAGTAGAAGGACAGACTGCGGATGGTTGAAACCAATTCTACTTAAAATAGCAACACTTAATTACAAGCCTTGTTGTTTATTTCTTTTCAAAGTATTTCAAATACATCTTTTCCCCAAAGGAAATAATGTTGTATATTATTAAACAGATAAGTATTATTGCATCTGCTCATGAACGAGAATTGTGAATAGCCAAATAATTATTTGGGAAGCCTTGGAAAGGACTCAGAAGAAAATCCATCAAAAGCAAATGTTTTCCATTATGTAGACTTCATGCAGTTATCTTACTGTACACACACGCTACGTACATGCAAAGACACGTAAGTGTGCATGTGTTAACAGAGACATGATGCATAGAAAAGCAACAGATTCAAGCACTAGATGCTTAAATGGATGTTTAAATATATATGTGCAAGAACTCATGCTTACATACTCACACATTTTTGCCACTAGCCAGTCAAAAACTTATTTAAAGAAAGTAAAAACAGGGTCCAGCAAGCACAAATTCAAAGGAATTTACGGAAGAAGCACCCGATAGCCACGCTAGTATTTCTTTGGTTCACGTTGCCAGTTTCAACCTCCTGTACGTCTGTCTGTAATCTTTTAGGAGTCTGCTTTTTGCCCATCTGGCATGCTGTGAAACTGAGCAGTCAATTAATTTTGAACCAACTCTGACTTAAGTTCATTTAAAAGGTGACCCAAGAGACTCTCTTAAAGTGAACATCTAGCGAACGCCATAAACCCAAGTGCATCCCACTGCAATATTAGAATTATACTTAAAATCATCATACTGAGCCGTATCAGCCAGTGATTCTTATACCACCTGCAAAATTACATCTCCTGAAACCCTAGAAAAGATCAACATCATGATCTGCTGGGGTAGGATTATTTTAATGGACATGCCTTACATCAGGCAGGTGTCTTTTCGCATTAAAGGCTGCATTACAGGAGGGCGAAGGTGCTACTTGTTTCCCCAGCAGTAAACACCTGCAGATTCCAGGCTCTCAGTACCTGCAACGTTACTAGTGGTTAAATTAATTGTGGCAGGACTTGAAATTGAGTCCACTTGATCTTAGGGTCTCACAGATTAAAGTATTAGTCCGCTGAACCATGTTGCTAGACTTCACTTTAATCTATTAGATACTTCCTTGTCTTTGTTCAATAAGCACGGTAGGAAAAAACCAAAACAGTAGAAACCTTGGAAGAGTGACAAGCAAACATGCACAAATTTCAAGAGACAGCCTAGTCAAAGGAAAATAACTACTAAACACTGATTGTCTACAAATTAAGCTACATTGTGCTGTGCTAGGCCAGATCCCCAGCTTGTCTAAATTAGCAGGCCTCCAAGGCCGTGGCAATTTTCATTTGTGAGGATATGAAAAAATATTTTGTATTTCTTTGATGCTTTCCATACTACAGTGAAAAGTCTGGGAGAGCTGCAAGAAAAGCACTCAATTTCTAGCCGGATAAACTGATACATGGGCAAGTTCAATGACTCAGAATCACACAACTGTTTGAAGACAGAGCAAAGTATAAAATTTATGACCCGTTTGGTTCTTCTGCTCTCACCATCAGCCTTATTGACCAGTGTACTTGGCGTCTGAAGAACAAGTACCATCTGAGATGACATTAAGCATGCATGCACTTTATGCTTGTATTTTGATTTGCATTCTCGCCACCTCATCCTAGGGATTTAACTGCAACGGCCTTTCGAGGCACTTTGGTCACTGAGGAAAGAAAGGCAATTTCAGAGCTGGATTCAGACACCAGGCAGGTGAACACCCTTCCCAAAAGTACCACCCCTCACCTTTCTTTCCTGACTGTGAGAGGACCCCAGACCAACTACACTGGTTAAATGTTTAATACTGAACGGGGCAGTTCAGACCTACGTCTTTCGCTCTATCGGCTCCCAGACCTCCAACTGCCAGAAGTGAACATAACATTACGCAAAAAGACCAGAAAAAGCATCTTTGCTTATATGTAAAACAATGGCATAAATTTCATAGCCCACAAATCACAAACCAGAAGCCTGAGAGAATAAATAAACAAAGGCACAGAACATTGGGGCTGAACAGCTTGCAAAGTGCAAGAGAAATGTAAAAGAAATCAGAGATACCATTAGAAGCACATACCACAAAAGAAATTTAAGCCAGAAATAGCCAGAAGCTTATTTCCTTCATGATTCACAGAGCATATTGCAAAACTGCAGTCAGTTGGCATAAACTTGTCAATTTAAGCTCTAGTAGGAAATGGCTGATAGTAGGAGATCATCCTTAAGAGGGTAGACGTAAAATGAACTAGTATGAAAGGCAGGAGGTGAGAGACAGCAGAAAGAGCTGCTGTCGGTCATCAGTTTGGTCTCTTTTGATATTCTTTCAAAATTACCTTCTTCTTCTTCTTATCACATACCCTCTGATTCCCTCCTTAAATTGCATCTTGAGCACTGTTCCCTGTTTGTCTGACCTTTGCACCAGCCCAGTCAGCCCCGGGGAGGAACACCCCCACTGCTACGCCTGCCTCCGCAGGCAACAAAGACACGCTGGGGTAACTCGCCGTTCCTTTCCCATTGGATAAAACACGAAATCTTAAAGTGCAAAGGAGTTAAACAATGCCTTGTAGCGCATGACATCACTGCATTTAACTACCTCCAACATTCTTGCAAGTTCACTCAGGACTTAGAAGGAGAATTCACTTCTGATAACGGAAGCATTAAGACTTACTTGTATACTTTTTTTTTTGAAGGACTGCATTCCAGCATCATTTCTTAAGATATTCTTAACACAATTTAGCAAAAGCTCTGTAATCCAATACTTACGAAACGAGCTGTCAGGCATAAAGTATGCCAGAATCTCCTAAGTCCACACACAGCAGGACACAAAACTAGTAGCAACTGTACTGAATTACAACCAATAGGAGAAGTCACAGGTCACTGAAGCCACACGGAGTCCTGCTATAGCCAACAATGAAACTTAATGTACTTTCCATGTCCAGAACCATCCGCTATAGAGCTTCTGTAAAACAGATTAATGATAATAGCAGCAGAAACTAGAAAAGAAATGCAAGAAATGGAAGCCCAGCCAATATTCCATTTGTAATTTGTCACACTATCACACAATAAGGCTGCAGCGTGAATGTGTTGCCAATTTACAATTCAAATAAGCTTCCTTGAATTTTTAAAAGAATGGACTGTACACATCAGTCAGTATGACACAAAAATGCCCTGTCAGGTTAATTTTAAATGCACATTTTATTTGCTACTGTTAACTAATCACTGTCATTATTTCTGATTTTTAAAAGAGGTGTCCATTATTAAATAAAACGCAACTCCTGATCCCTAACTGGAATGGGACTTGTTTCTGTAACCAGGAAGTATTCCCTAATTTAAAATATTTTGGCTTTACACTAGCTAATTCAATGGTAATTATTTTTTAATTTTTTTTTTTTCTTTGCACCATGTAAAACAGCCAGGTATTACCAGCAAAAGGAGCACATTCAGCTAGGGCTTTATATAGGGTCTATTAAAGGCAATAGCAATTTTTTCATTTCCTTCAAAGGCCTATTGATCAAGCTAGCGTTAGGAAAAAAGAAAAGGTTTCTTTTGGTAAAACATTGTTTACCTATAGCTGATGAAATTGCTCCTGGCTGTGAAATTCAGCAGATGGACTATCAGGGGGATGCACTTGGCCTACTGCAGACTAGACACTGTTTCTGTCGGAAGGTGCAGTGCTTTGATGATGCAGAAAATGAAGCCCATGCTGTTTCTATGTTCTATTAAAAGGAAACCCATTAAGATGGTAGTTAAGTGGTCAAGGCCTAAAATTAGACTTGCCGCAAATGCCGGTGGCAGAGAATACTGTCAGTATTTAAAATATCACTTCATAAAGCAAAAGTTACATTGAGTTTCTCAAAAAAAGCAAAAGGCCATTGAGCCAAAAAATCATCTAGGCACCTAAATGCATGCTTAGCTTTAACCACAAGAAGCCAGTGGCTCTGGTCACTTGCTCACAGTTAAGCATCTACCGCTCCATCAGCTAAGAGTTTACCTTTGTAGGATTCTGTTACTGGAAAGACTTTACACCCCGAGTTGTGCTGAAATCAGGGATGACAAGACCTAAAGCTGCAAAGGACAATCTGTGGGGTACTGTAAAAATTCAAATTGAATTTGGATCACCATGAATTATCTCCTAAAGCCCCAGCCATACTTCATTTAGATGAAAATAATTTTAGAAGTTCCCCTTCTTTCCTTGCTATATAGAGCCCTGACTGTCCTATTTCTTCTATAGTCTTCTTCTGTTCTTCTATAGTCCATAGTCTGCTGCTCCCCAGTTACCGTCAATTGGGTGTTAGGGCTACACTCTACCTGCATCACCAAAATGATCTTGCTTCAAAATAATCAAAGCAGTGCTGCTGGGGCTTCTCTGGGCGGAGGCAGAAAGGAAGAGGAAGATTAGGGGGAAGTCTATCCAGATCATTTCAAGGATCTAATTCATGACAAAGCCTCGAAAACCACTTGGGTTGCCACAGTGGAGGACAGGCAGGGATGTGGACTAAGTGGTTGGGATGGAAGTGTCTTAAGTTCGCTTCAGTGTCATGGAAAACACTGTGAGAGCAGGTGGACACTTCCACCACAAGTTCAGTAGTCAATACAACATGTAATTAAGTTCAGTCACAGCATCTGCTACGAAAAACAGAAGCAGTTTCTATATTTTTTAGAGCTACTTCATGTACAGGGGTACTGTCTATGAGGGTTAACTGCAAAATTCACACTACTTACCTGGGAACCTGCAGGGGTTCATCACACCTATTTGTGGGTGGTATCCTAAGTCAGACTGTCAAGCATATCCAAAGATCATCAAGTTTTTTTCAGCTTTTTTTAAGGAAGAAAATGGTAAGCAATTTGAAAATGAACTTTTTATTATGAAAAGGTGAAGTACTTCATTTTTATTTCAAGGACAGGAAGAAAAGAAATTACTATATGGAAAAAGGTATGAATACTACTTAAAGAAAGATGTTATTTTTCAGTGTCTTTAGGGGAAGCTACTTACAAAAGCACATAGCAAGGTATTAAAAACCAGGAGGATCAGCTGGCAGTATGATGAATAACGATTCATCATGGCAGTATGATGAACAACAATTCATCAGCCTATGTAACCCAGAGCCATTTTGCTCCAAAGCAAAATTCCCATGACTTTGAAAGAGTTTTTTTTTTAACCTGCATTTGATCATTGACTTTTATACATACATATATACACAGCTTAGAGCAGGAAAAATTTCTGAGTCTGTCATATGCAGCCCTTGAATAGAAACAGAGGAGATTTACACACAGGAAAAAAGTTTTATTGAATCAAAGTGTAGATTACGTACACAATGAATATCCTATATGTTTTCCAGCGTAGGATTAGTAACTAGGAACTCTGAAGTATTACTGCCAGTTCTGATACTGATTATATTCTGTGTACTTTGGCAGGTCACCTAACCTTTCTATCTCTGACTGTAAAGTGAGGATATTACTTATCAGCCTCACAGGGATGTTGTAAGGATAAGTTAATGCTAG
This sequence comes from Phaethon lepturus, assembly GCF_000687285.1. Classification (NCBI taxonomy): domain Eukaryota; kingdom Metazoa; phylum Chordata; class Aves; order Phaethontiformes; family Phaethontidae; genus Phaethon; species Phaethon lepturus. The sequence continues at coordinate 38,032 of NW_010558234.1, read as the reverse complement.
AAAAAGGACATACAGTGCTTTACTAAGTAAAATCCATCAAAAACACATGCACAGTAAATGACACCAAGTAATTTGACCTAGAATTTAATTCAGTTATACTCTATGATAGTCAAAAGTCTTTTGGATAAACAAAAGTCAACTTAAATTTCAACCAAAACTGGAACTAAACATAAAATGGATTTTTAGTCGAGGTTCAAAAAGAAGCAGTTATTTTAAAGGGTTGTTCCTATTATCTCTCTGTCTTTCTTTCTCTCTAATTTCTGGTTCTAACTTGTGGTCATAAGGAACAGCTCTGATACACTGTAAGAAAGCTTGTTCTTGTGGTTATTTCTGGCACATCATGCAGGTTCAAGAGAGGTTTGGGTAGCTTAGCTAAGCATCTCAACTTTGGGGTATTTCTGCAAACCAAGCCGAAGCCCGTGGCATTTGCCAATCACTAATTGTAATGCTTTTATACTTTCCAGTGCAGGAGTTTTGTATAGAAGAAAATCTTCTTCACATTATTTGAAAACGTTAAAGGCAGAGTGAGTGCGAGAGAATGAGAATTGCAACTCCCTGAGGTGACTTTCAAGTGGAGACTGAAAGAGGGTGGAGTTCTTAATCCTAAAATTAAGCTTGTAATAACTTCAGTGCATACCACCTGGAAATGTAGTTTTTCAAATACACTAATGCAGCAGATGAGGAGCAGTTTTATTATTTCAGAGCTACAGGGTTCATTGTGATCCAGTGCAATAAGCAGACCACCTTATTTACTGGTCCAAATTCTGTTTTCTGCAATGCTTTTGCTCGAAGGTTTTCTTGAAGCAGTGAGATAGTCAAGGGGAACTTGGCATTCAGACTTGTAAATGGCAGTAGCTTTGCTACCTGATCTGAAAATCACTTCTTTCATAGATCTGAGGCAGAACTAAGGTCAGATTCGTGCTGTTTCCGTAACTAGGGATGGTTCTGATTTTTCAAGCAATCTAATTTAATGCTGCGTGGAAAACACAGGCTTTTTTTTTCTTTTTGCCTTTTTTTTCTTGTAACTATTCCAACATCTATCACGTTTTAGCAACACCTGCTCTAAATCACAATTTTAAATTATTTAGCTGTTTGTTACAAACATTAAGTAGCAAAAACAAATTAGATCTAGATGCCTGGCCCATTTCACCAACACAGTCTACAGATGTAATTTTTGATCCTTTGCAGAAAAGGACTTCATTGACTTCAGTAGCAAATTTTCCTTTTACGTTATTTTCTATCATAACTGATACATCAATATGAAAATAGAAATAATTACTTTTTTTCAGTTATATCCTCGGTTCCCTCCAGCAACATACCAAAATTTTGGTTCTCATACAAGTCGGTAGGACCTTACAGGTTTACTCACAGAAGAGGACTAAGTCTGCTATTCATAGTTCCGACTTGGCCAACTGGAGGAATGTGTTTTTACGAGCTGTGTTTCCCAAATGATGGCATACTGAAAAGGTAGCTGTGCCCAGTAAAAGGTGTAGTTATCGACTGAAAGACTAATTTGATCATCCAGTGCCAGAAACAAACAGACAAACAAAAACCCCATAAATTTACAGAGAAAGAGAAGAAAATACACGTTGGCATATATTCCAAACATGTCTCCAAAATAAATCTACGGCAATGTGCAGTATAAACGTGCCTTGTATTTATAATTTATTTTCAAGTTATCTTTCGGTTAAATATAAGCTTGTATATTTAATGTATTCACTTGCTCACTTTGCTGTTCCATTCTTCTTTCTCCCTTCCTCTCTTGGCAGATCACAAGTTGGCCTTTCGGGACTTAGTCTGAATGTGTCATAACTATTCAGTTCCTTCCTGCTAATGCCTCTTAACATTTTACTCTCCTTTCTGACACAACAATCTTCCTCACCTATTTGCCTTACACTTGATCCCCCATTTCCCCCATCCTTCCTCAGTACACTTCTCTTCTGTTTCCTTTCTTATTGACCATATCTATTTACACGCTGGGTTTGAAATTTTCCCAAAGGCTGAATGAGCTGTTTGCTGTGTTGCTCTGATTATGAAGTACAACAGACAACAATACTAATAAAGCTAAGATAGGGTAATTCAAATCTGTTGAAGAAAAACTAACAACAACAGAACACAATGGAATAATCATTCCCTTAATTCAGTGATTTCCCTGCAGCAGAAAAAGGCTTTCTGGATTACATACAGAATAACCTTGGCACAGCTTCATATAAGTGCTGGGGCCTACTAAGGAAATGTTTGATATAATGCCAGCAACGGGCAATAAAACTGAAGTAAATCAGATACTAAATGGGCAGGACGCAGCTATCTTTCAGGGCTGTGCAGCACCTAGCACACTCTCATCACTACCAGAATTTATTTTTTTAAAAAAGATTTCTAGAAAAGTGTTATCCGTACTCAGAGTCAGATTCCTTCTCCATTAAGATCTAGTTTGCCTGTTTCTGATCTAAAGTCACTGTTTAAAAATACAAAACAACAGGTCCTTCATTATCAGTGATATAATAGAATACATTGATTATTACACTTACCTTATAATTCATTTTATGCAAAACCAAGACAATGTCTCTTTTGTTTATAATCTTGGACATTCAATGATGGTTTCAATTAGAGTCTTTTGTTTATACACATATGGACTTCTGAGATTTATTTCCTACAAACAGTTGTAATATTGTGTACTGTATGCACAGTAATCTGAACTCTGAGGGCCCGATTCAGCTCTGCTGCAGGTGAGCATAAATTTCATTTGTTCTGATTCTGACACCCACACTACCGGGCCAGAGGACAGAGTGGGCTTAACTCCATAAAGTTAAAGCCTTGAAAACACCAGATCATTTAGGCTAGATTTCTGTATAAAGCAAGGGATTACATTTCGCATAATGACCACTGTAGTGAGTCCAATACCTTGTATTTGTCAGAATTCTTGCAGAAAGGCATTCAGTCTTCATCTCAAATATCAAAAAATGGACACCCGCCTTCCCATTCCAACAGTATTTTTTCAATGGGCACCAGTCATCACTACTGAAACATATCCCTTATTTCTCATTTGAATGCATTTAATTTTGACTTTCAACACTACTGGCTTTTTTCTTCACTTTCAGAAAAAGCAGAGGAGAGTGGAGGCTATTAGTACTCAGCATTTTCTTCCCGAGAAGATACTTTAATGCCATTAATCGATTCAACTTTCAGTTTCCTTGTTGTTAAGATAAGCAGATAATGCTCTGAATTTCTGTTTCTCTCTGGAAGAGATTTGCCTCACAGAATAACTCTGTGGCTCTTGCCTGCTTGCCTCTTCTTTTTTTAATTTATTTATTAGAAAGGTTAGTAGTCCTCTAGCTAACAAAACATGATGCAATGGAGCAGGGCCAGGTCTGGATTTGGATTTCAAGCTATTTGTGATTATACATATGAAGCTATATTGTAGAGAAGGCTAACTGCATTTCAATTTATTTCCATTACTGTCATTTTGTCCTCTAACAGGGCTGCAGAGAAAGCTGGATTATTTTTACACTGTTAAGTAAGACAAGTGGAAACAGTTTTCAGAGAAAGGCTGAGACCACAGAGCACAAACGACAATGCATCTTTGTGTTACAAAGGTGTTGTTGAATGTTTTACTCCCCATAGACTGTTCATGGAGTTGAGCCCATGGATCAAGCAGAGAGCATGGTCCTAAACACTATCAGAGGAAGCCAGCAAGATAAATGCCGTTTTCCTTTTTTATTGGCCATGCTGGGCATGGCCTATTATCTTTAAATGGACTGAGCAGTTACTGCAGAGAAAAGAACAAGGATACTATCTCTACCCAGGCTTGTTAGAGTCTCCAGGGCAAAAACTGTGAGACGCTGCTGATAAACAAAGCAACTGCAAAAGTTAATGTCACTCCTCTGTAGACAAGACAGAAAAGGCAAATATTTAAAAAGTGGCAGTTCATAAATTATGATCATCCCCACCCCCATCAAAAATCCATTAACAGGGAAATTTTTCAGGCAAGTAAACTCTGCCCTAGGAACACATGTTCGAGATTTTTTTTCAGACTTAACCTAAATTAAGGTCAGTGACCTTAATCCCTTCCATTGTTGATTGCCTTGTGCACTAGGAATGCAATAGGATAGAAGAGGCTAATGAATGAAAAACTCGTTCAGCTGCAACTCGTATTTATTCATCCCATCCCATCCCATCCTGAAAAACCTACCTACTTAGTTGTGATCATTTATGCTGAATGTATCCCATAACATATTTGTTTCTCTCTTATATTTCCCTCTTTTAGACTTTTGTTGCAATTCAGTGTAACTGGTCTAGCTCTTCAACTAATTTAAATCAATTTGATCCAGTTAACCTTCACGGGGCTGCATCAGCCCCCATCTCCCAGCCCATCGCTGCTGGCAGTGCCCCTATTCTCCCTGCCACCCAGTCCTGTGCTGGAAGTAAGCTGGAAGGACTTTCTGCATCTTGCCATCTATACTGAGGTACTCCTTAGCTGCTTTCAGCTCTTCCTCCACAGTATCTCCATGTTTTTCAATCCAATCCTTTCTCTTAATTTATATTGTTTAAAACTCATCCGGATACCTACCACTGTCGTCTTTTGCTTCGTAAGAGCAATGTCACACATCCCCCACCTTATCTACTCAAAACAGATGTGCCAAAGAATACTCTCTCATTCATCACTCTGACCACCTCAGGCTTCCTTCTCCAAATACTCCCCACCTACTCCTCCTCTAACATATAAAACTGAAGATGTTTTTTTGAGAAGGAAAATACTTTTCCTTCAAAGACCTGAATTAATCACATATTTTTCCTGTGTTACAAAGAGTCTTAAATTAGAATGAAACCTATTCTGAGAAGGCACAGTACCTTACTGTGTATTGCAGTATAATAAGTTTCTAAACTTAACTGCATCTTCCGGATGCCACGGCAATTCTGACTGCCCTTATACAGCAACAGTTAAGGATCACAGCTTGTATTTTGTCGTGACTGTGGGCACAAATCCACCTATGCCAATGCAGAAAGGTGAATGACTTTCTGCCACACGCATCCAACGATGGGTCAGGTGGGAAGGCAGGAGGCTCGGACTTTCCTCTCTTCCAGTGAATGCAGAGTTATGATCTGTCTTTGGGTAGTTTAACCAACATTGCCTTTCCTACTATTTCTACCCTCCGCTGGACCTTTACAAACTGAGGAAGACAGCAACTTTCCAAAGTTTGTAATCAGAAAATACTGATTCACAGTAATTAAAACTTCCCATGAAAATGTACCAGCTAGAGGACTATGTTCAGTGGGGTCAGGATGTAGCTTCTACACAAGAGGAGCAGAACAGCTCCGCATGGCAGGAGGTGTCCTCAGCCGTGGCTGATGGAGGTTTGGATCTTTGCTCCTGCCCACCCTGTACCTCCCACAAGCCAGGTGAATGTCCAAGTACTTAGTTATCCAGAGAGCTATTTTTCATAATATATAAATAAAGGTAAATCTTCAGTTTTAAGTCCAATATGGGGGGAAAAAAAAAGTGAATCCTCAAAGTTGTTTCAGGTTAAGACAGCTATTGCTGTGCTGTGACTTTGCAAGCCCTATGAAGAGATATTGACATCATTTGAGTGAGAAAGTAAGAGTGGGGAGAATCCTTTCATGCTTATTCTTCATACAGCTTTAAGAAAAAATTATGACATCTCCTTTCAGATTTTCTACTGCAGATTTCTGAGTTGTTGGCAGGTTTTGGCAAAGTTGCTGCTAGATGGTTCATCATGGAATGAGTGCTATCTGCCCTTCTCAGATGCAGGATACCTGTTACGTTCTCCTTGGCCGCATGTCCCAGGTTTCATAGGTACTCACTCCACTTTACAATCGCACACTGCTAGCCATGTACTGACCCATGGCAAATTTAATCACAAGAGTTTTACAATACTGGAGCCTAAGGATTACTGAAAAACACTACTTAAGAAACGTCTTTATTCTCACATGGACACTCTGGCTTTCACACTTAACATAAAATACAGTTCTGCAAGTAAGCGACCACGCAGTCTTTGGAAACAAATAAATACGGGGTTTTTTATTGTGTTGACAATGGGAACAGCTCAATGCACTGAGCTGCCAAATGAGCAACCCAGAAGTACTGATTCATTTCCCAAGACAGCTTATCTTATTAGCAACAAAATGGTGAATCTGAAAGAAAATGTGGTCCAAAAGTCACAGGCCTCTCTCTAGTCTGGAGATCTGAGTCAGAAGTAAGCGAAGTTGTGATTATATTTACATTTAAGAGTACCTTTGAAAGCTGATGACTTGATTGTTCATTTTTATTAGGGATCAAAACTTTTTTGCTGGGGCAAAATTCACTCTATCAAATTACTGACAAGTGGCACTGAACTACAAAGTGCTGTATTAATACAGTTTATGCTGATTAATAAGATTATAAAAAATTGATTCAATGGCACTCCAATTTATAACTCAGAGAGAGATGACAAGGAACATATGGAAAGGCAGAACATAAGTTTTGTTCCTTCCAGCAGACCTGCAGTTTACAAAGGCAATGCTCAGGATTCCTACATATTTTACTTTTTATTCAATGGGCATTTTTTAAGAGTATCTCTGAAAAACTGTAATGCAATTGCTTTTCAGCCCATGACTCAGTTCCTTGGGAATTTTTCATTGTCATAGGTTTGGATGCCAAATTAAATCATATCAGCTTTTCCTGCAAAAAAAAAAAAAAAAGATTGTAGAAATGAGCCACTACAGGGAAATGGCTCAGACAGGGCTCTGAGCAACCTGCTCTAGTTGAAGATGTCCCTGCTTACTGCACAGGGGTTGGACTAGATGACCTTTCAAGTCCCTTCCAACCCAAACGATTCTATGATTCTATGTTATATGACAAATGGTTCCCAGATGCAAGAAAACTGTACTGTCCACATAGGCTTTTCCACACAGCCTCAAGTCAAAGTGATCTCAGAAAAGACGAACTTTGCAAGAGCAAAGTCCTCCAAACTTCAGTAGGTCTCTAGGACACATAAGAGAAGGACCTTTTTGATAAAAATACCTGTCTTTTCCAAAGCTTTTCTGTTATCCCCCAGTGCCCATGATCTGTAACAGCTTTCCATGAGGAAGGATGCTGTTACTAGGATTTTTCTGAGGCTGTGCTGTAAACCACTGCAAAGGAGATCTGGGTGTCGAAATTAACAGTTTTAATGACTGAAGGTTGTTGCATGGATATCACCTGACTCTGTAGGACTCCATTCTGCATTAACCGTTCCTAATAAAATGTCACAGCATGAAGATTTTGGAGATGGCTACAGTGGAGGGGACACTTCTAGAGCAGGGAAGTGTTGCCTTGATCCAGTGGGAAAATACAGGGCACAAGTAGAGGGGACCAACCAGCACATGGGTTTCTAGCTGAACAGCTGAATTTATCAAAATGACATATGTTAAAATGTGTGATAAAAATCACTTACAGATAACCTGAAAGAACAAAACCAAATTATTCATCAAGAAACTTGCCACATCCTCAGTTTTCCGTTATGCATTGAACTTTCATAACCAGTTTCACAGGGTTTGTCACAGTTAAAGTGTTTTTGTCTACATTTAATTCTAAGTTGTGTGGGTTTATTTTATGACTCTGAATGTCAGTGAAAACTGAGTTTCTCACATCATTCATGTTGTAGAAGAAGAAAGCCTGCAAGACCATCCCAGCTCAAGCCCCCCAAAAGCTCTCAATTCCATATACATTTGAGGTTACTAATTCCAGGTAACAACATAGCTTAGCTATGCAAATATTGTTTCCCTGTTCTGGATAAGCACTATAATTTCAAGAAAGCCTCATTTAGAGTGTTTTCCTGTTTGGTTTTTCACAGAAATTAATGTATTACAGTCAGTAGCATAGGTGGTGGGAATTTTTAAAAAAAACAACCACTTCATTTTTAAAGAACAAGTGTGAACAATGCATGCTAATAAGTGCATTTATCAAAAGCACTATAACTCCTAGAGGTTACCCAAGCAGATCCTTGAGAGTTCAAAGAAACAGAGAGATTATTAATATTATGACACTTCCAGCTAAAATGACTGAAATGATTATTCATGGACTGAGGAGAAAGCCATTCGAATAGATACTGCTGTACATCTTACACAATAAATGCTAAAAATACAATTCCCCAGATATCCTATAGTATAAGGCAAACATCTTAAAAGGTAGACATCAAGTGCAGTTCTGTAGCTTGATTCCAAGAGCATGTACTTCCACTTCTTAATTTATTTACTCTTTGTTAGAGCTGTACCACTAACCCATCCGATAAACAAGCTGGTTGGCTTCACCCCACCATGCAGTGTCAGTTTTTAGCAGGTGTGCCTGAAGGACTCTTCCTTTCTGCTCTTTGAATCATTTTGTAGACACTAATGAGCATCCCTCTTCAGCTTTAATTATTGGTCCCTGACAAGTCAACATAATAGGAATCAGCTTAACCAAGCATACTCCCCAGTGACATGTTCAATTACTCAGGTTGTACTTCTCTGCAAGAGGTCTGAGGGGTTGCTAATTTAACGTTGTCAAAAAAATAAACAGAGGTATTGGTTACAGTTTATCTTTTGACCCTTATGTCACCAAATCTAGCAAGATACCTCCTCCTGGAATGGAGCAGAAGATTAAATACTTAACAGCTACTATTCTGGTTTTGCTTTTAAAATACAGTTAATTAATACCTGCAAAGTGATTTAAGTTAAGCAACGTTTTACGAAGAGAGACACTGACACTTTGATAACGGGTGTTTGTTGCTGTATCATTATACTTACAAAGCCATTTGTTTTTCAGTTTTATAAACTACAATTAAGTGGTAGTGTTTATTCATTGACATTTACTGTGAAAATAAGGTATCAGGATTAGTTAATTTCTATTTTTGGCCAACACAGACAGGTATTTTCCATAATCAGAAATATTTTTATAAGACACATGTCTAGGAAGCCTGTTATTTAACAAGCTTGTTAATAAGAAATCAAATAGCACTTGGGGAAAAAAAAAGGTGAAGACAGAAACAGGGACAAGAATGGTCTCTGCAAAAGAATATTTGAAAAAAAAAATGTTTTAAGGCCAAACTATTCATTCCTCTCCCTATAAAACATCATTAGCTCAAGATCTAGGTGTATGGCTGAGCACAACTATTTTCAAACTTGTGCTCCCTGAGCATCATCAGTCTAATTTTCAAATGATGGTGGATACTACTTGTAACAAATACAATGAGATGTGGTTAACGGCTAGAGATACTTCTTTGGATTTAATTCAAAATTTTTAGAAATAAATGGAAATTATATTCTATTTTTTAAAGTCTAATCTGGCCTCACAGATAACAAAGGACCTAGAACCTGGGCCAAAAATGTTGGCCTCAAGCTCTGCATTTCTGGTGACCTGAACAGGTTTGTTTACCGGCCATTAGGCCAGAAAAGTGGAATTTTACTGCAAAAGTGACTATATTGTCATTCTGAACATCTGAACTCCTACATGTACAAATATAAGTGAGCTTTTCTTTTGTTTGGTTCAAATACTTAACAGGAAAAGGCTAGAGCTTTAGAGAAAATTTCCAAAGGATAAAAATATTCAAAACCCTAAATTCATGCTGAAGCTCAAGAAGAGATATACATGCACTTCTTTAAAATAATCCTACAAGTTTTGTAATTTTTTTTTCATAATTATTTCAAAAAGTTAAGAAAGCAGAACACTCCAAGCAAACGGGCAACCAACCTCAGGGAAACACTGGCACAGAAAGGAAGCTGAATTCTCACATAGCTTCAGTGAAAACAGTCGGTATGATTTTGTGTTGTTCCCCTTCTCAACACATTTCACAAAAAAATAAAATCTGAAATTTGCAGCACTCTAAACATTCATGCAAAGGTATCACATTTCCTCAGTATAATAATGACCACCCCTCCTGACTGACTGTGCTATTTACCAAACATATATTAAAGCTTAATGCATATGACGATTAAGCAGGCACTCATTTTATAGTAAATATCTATGTAAGCATTTTGGATCACAACTAAGAATTCAGTTAAAACTTGGATACAGGACTTGAAACATGGGAACTTCATGCACAAACCTTGACTTGAGTGGAAGCAAGACCACCCCTTGTATCACTTACTATTTCACAACCACACATTCAACCTCTTCCAACCTTTTGATCATCTTCCATGTTCGTTCCGCTGTTCTTAAACAACAAAATCACATGAGTGTGGCTTCATTTTTGTTTTTAGAAATATCTTTCCCAATAGAAACAAAATTGAATTCAGCTCATGATTAGTATTATTAGTTTGTTTGTTTGTTTTAATAGATCATGGCTCATATAGTTACAAAAATGAAACTTGGGTTTTACTTAGACCAAAAAAACATAAGCGAAGTTATTAATTGTAATGGCTGGGTTTTTTTAAGATGTATCACTAGAAAAAGTCAGATGTCAGGATTAGTTTCTGGAGCTTGTAGTAAGTTCCTGGCAATAGAGTGGTTCTGGGCAAAAGATGAACGTACACTATGATGAACATATACAACAGTACAGCATAAATACATGTAACCAGTTCTCATCTCTATAATTTCTACACAGATAAAAATACAAAAACCCCAGAATATTGTAGGGATCTAGAAATAAAAACTTTACTGATAGTAATAATTGTTATCAAGCCCAAAGTACCCTTGATAAACAGTAGAGATAAAAGCCTCTGCAGGATGCATGACATGCACAACAACACTATTGCACAGTTATATCGGTGTCTAACAACATAGTGTGAGAGTTCTGCAAACAAACACCATATGGAAGAACAGAAATCTGTATTTAACATTAAGCTCTCTAATTGCCTGGGTTTTAGATTAAAAGATCTTCCCAGCATCACAGAAATGATTCTTCTGTTGCCGAGCTTCAGAAATCTAAACCTAGGCTCCCTTCGCTGCCAGTGGGAAGAGGCAATTAATAACCTAAATATTCTCTGTCATCTCCTAGAACCAAGCTCTCTCTTGATTATTCACGGTGCTTCGGCACAAGGTGGTTGGAAAAGAGGATACACTGTCTAACATACAGAAGATGTGTTAGACACTTCATTAGGCAAGGAGATCTTTTCACATTAAGCAGTCAGGCACGTTCCCAGCTAACTAACATTTCGGAAACATTTAGGTAAAATTAATCCAATCCTTAGTTAGCTTTTTTTAACCTTTAGATTACATGCAGAACTTTTTTTTCTTTTTTTGCTTTTTGTAAAGCAAGAAAAAAAGGTTCTTTTACCAGCCTGGAGATTGGAGAATACACAAGAGCAGAGCAGAAAGCACACAGCATGTGGGTTGCTTAGGTACCGACACATTACAAAGGAGACTCTCAGTAAGTTTTCTTTATCATCATAAAGAAAACTTCTCCAAATAACTGTCAAGAGTGGGAAGCCTAATCCACAATGACTTAGTCATACTTTCAAATTAAAGGTAGGACGCCACACAGAAAGCAGTAAAAAGAATCACTCTTCTGATGTGTTTTCAGCCTTGGACAAAAAACAACACATCTTTCCAATTTTCGGGACAGGCTGACATGTTCTTAATGATTAGCAATTTTTCTTAATTCTCCACAGTGAGAACAAGTCTAACTAATTGTAAAAAAAAAAAAAAAAAAATCATGGCTAAGATCACTACATTTATAGCAGTGGTGGAAAAACAATCTTTCATAATATAGTCACCCTCTTAATCAACTAAATGAGAGGCAAATATGTCATGGCGTCAGCTTGTCAAAAGCCTCTTGCTGCTGAAGATGCTACAGCAGGAAGGTTAATTGTCCCAACAAATTAGGCAGACTGGGTTCCTGTTTCTTCTGGTGACTTTTGTATGGATGAAGCAGGTTCTTTAAAGCTGCTGCACTGTGACCTTTTACTTTCAGCAGCTGTCTGCAAAAGGGCCTCAGACAAACCGTTCAGAACCAGGGCATGACATGGAAATAAGACTTCACAGCCTTGGGCTAATGTGGCTCAGCACAGGATAAACATTTTTTTGTCTATCTTTCAGGGTTTATCTCTTCTATGACTCATGTTGAGTAATTGTTTCCACATCCCTTTCTGTCATAAGGGACAGGGAACATGCTCGTTCAAGACAAAAGCTTTACATGGAATTTAGGAGGAACGGGACACAATCTAGAGTTCTTGCAGCTAAGCCTTTGGTTGGATTGGCTTTGCTCTCCCCTTCGCCCTGCCCCTTGTGTTTTAGCCAAAGGTCCAAATTGGTAGTTGACTGTAGAAGGAACGGTGTGTATGAGGGCTCTGAAATGTGCAGTATGGCTGCTGGCAGTGATAAATGAGAGTTATAATTGATATGTCTCATTCCAGTGTATACAAGCAAAATCATACACTGATAAGATAACATATAAAGAAAATGGCTGAATGCAATCTCCTTCTTCATTCAGGAGATAGCAATCTCATTTCACTCTTGTTATTTAACATGAAATATAACCTTAGCTTGAGAAAAGAGGAATTTAAAGTCTTCCCTTCAGAAGTTCTACCAAGAACAAGAGCATTACACTTACATCATAAGAAAACACACCATAAAGTACAGTTCAAAAAGCCACGGTACCAATAGGATCTTATATACATGTTTTACTGTTTTATTATGTATTTATATTATGTACCTTGATTAAATCTTATCTCTTGATTCTATTACCATAATACACCAGTTAAAGAAACAAACAATCTCCACCCTCAAATGATAGTGGAGAAAGGGGGTGGGAAGAACACAAAGCCACAAGAAAAGTGTACCAGCAGCATCAAACCACTCCTACTGGAACTACAAGTTATTCTGGTTCATTAGCCAATACCAAGCTTGGTAGTAAAGGCAGATTTGATGATATGCAACAATGCTTTTTGTCAGTATGTGAAAGTCAATCGCATACCATTTACCACGGACAGCCTAA
>NW_010558234.1:24481-25114 GCF_000687285.1 Phaethon lepturus | reverse complement strand
GGAGCTCCAGCTGCAGTCCTGGAGGCACTCGTGAAGCTGACGCTACAGGGCATCTGCAGCCTTGCTGCAGGTCCAGCTCAGCCTGCGGTGAAATCCTGAGTGTCATCTCCCACCTACTGACCCCTCGGAAACTCTTCTTCTGCTTCTCTCCCCAGGCCACAGCATGGCTTTTGTGGCACTCGCGCTCACACGCAGTCTGGTAGAAATGGGGATGCTGAATATGAAGATGTTTAGGATTGGGAAGGAGAAGCGTTAGGTCTGTCTGAGAGGAAATGACAGAGGACAGCAACTATAAACATACCCAGTTTTCAGCTTTTACAGATATAATCACTTACTCTCTCTACAGAAATAAAGAAGCCATGACAAATCTGAAACCTGTGTTAACACTCCTGCTTTTAGTGATTTCTGGAAGAAAAGCAAATCAACCTAGTTCAATTGTCACAGGTTACCCCCCTGTAGTTTTCTGTTGATTACCACAGTCCCCATCAGATTACATGTCCAAACTCAAGATCATATGTAGCACCAAATAAATTCAATTATCTACCAATACCTAGGTTGATCACCCCCAAATACTACTGAGAGAGAGTGTGAATCTAAAATAATCCATGACAGAAGGGGGGGGGGGGAACTGAA
>NW_010558234.1:0-24450 GCF_000687285.1 Phaethon lepturus | reverse complement strand
CAGGAAAGAGGGGGGGGGGGGGAACTAGAATAATTATTTTTACTCAATCTTTAATAGAAGAACATTCACTATATTTAGAGATGGGGAGACATTCTGATCTATCAGTGAAAAAATTTAAGAAAAGGAAGCTTTCAAACCAGCCAGACAGCTGTTCTGCAATGCACACTCAAGCACTGTGTCCAGATAGGTAATAGCTGTTTGCATGCTATTACTGATTAACCCGTACGATATTTCACATGACATTTGCTCAGCTGAGGTGATTTTGGAACAAATAATAAGGAGAATGAACAAAGCTAAAGAAATATAAGAGTAGGTTAAAAGTCTTATTCCACATAAAAGTGCTTCGCTGTATCTACTTTTTTATCTTTTTCCTTTTTTTTCCCAATCTTTTCTATGCTATAGATTTGGCAGCATGTGACATTTAGACAATAATTAATTTTTCAGCTATGTCCAGCAGGTTTTGGTTACCCAGTTATCCATGCACAAATCAATGCAATGCAGATGTCAGTTTGCGAATCAGTCCCTTTAATACCTACTTCATTAACAATAATCTCTTCAGTGTGAAAGTAGAGGACTCCTCCCCCACATAACTATCTAATAAACTATCAAGGATTTTCAGAGCTTTCATATGAACATGGAAATACTATCAGATGTGTTAGGCATGACTTCTTTTCTTGCTACAGTTCTTTTATACATGAGCACAGGGGTACAAGCAGCATAAGTTTAATGAAAGACAGGAAGAAACTATTCTATATCAAAGCGTAGTAAGAGGAAAACAAACAAAGTACATATGGAAATCAAGAGCAGTCATGGCAAATTTTTCTGCTCACAATAGCCAGAAGTACCCTACTTTCTTACATTCCTAAAAAAAAAACAAGAACAAAACAAAGACCTAGAGAACTGTCTCATTAAAAATACTGTTTCTTTCTTGTTTTCCCCACTATTCTTTTTTTCGCCTTTTAACAATTTCATAATGCAAAGACCATCACACTTACACTGCAACTAATCTTGTAGGACAGAACTATTTAAATCTGCTTAGACTGCCATTCTTTTTATGGCTAACTGGTCAAATGATATAAAGGGAAAACTTGACGTGATGTAAAAAAGTGAAGAGTTGAGTATGTATGGAGTTAAGCAGCCTGCCTATGGAAGATTCACGGAGAGGATACCACAACCCTTTAGCACATACTAAAAAGTGCTCTCTTCCTTTCGCTAATACACATGAAATAAGAATACAAATAAACTAAGGTGGGTCTGTTCCTGTAACTACATGTACCTATTACTGGATATACAGTTATCAAACTAACTGAGAAAGGCCAGTTTTGGTGGCTGAAACGGGAAAAAACGAATAATGATTGGTCATCAGAAACTTTCAGTGACTATCTGAAAGGAAGCACTACAATGCTTACTACAATATTTCAGAAATATGTCATCTTCGGTAAATCTACATTGTTAAGAGTCACACCTTTATGGAAACAAATTTAAAAAACAAAGATCAAAAGTTTCATTCCTATGGTGCACGTATGCCTTCAGGAGACTTGCTCCTATGTAGAGATGGACCTGAGTATCTGTCCCTAAGAGATACAGAATGATCCTTTTAAAAGATTTTAATCTCTAACAGAAATTTAAAAAATAACATGCATTCAAAGGAGACAGAGCATATAAGGCAAGGAAGGCGCTCAGAGTGATGATGGGCTGACAGACCGCAACATCTATCTTCACCTTGAGGGACGTGTAAAGAGAAATTAGAGTGTGTACACTCAGTATGTTTTTGAAGCTGATCCCTCTACAAATGTCAGGTTCAGTTGCAGCAGGTATTTATATACATTAGCGGTGAGGCACTGCAATGAGCAAGCACCATACAGCTATTATGCCTGTATTGTGCTATCTATTTTCGTTACCCTACACAGCATTAGAAATGGTGAATCCCATCTGTGACAAACCAGCTGGATAGACATGCACAGAGCCCAATTTAGTAAGAGTCTCACAAAATGCAAATAAGAGAAAGTGTTCAGTTCATTAAAAGAAGCTAAAAGTTTCACTGAAAAGTGGGCTAGGGTCAAATCAAAATTAGTAGGTTCCCTTGTTAAATAATACAGGGGACCGAATCAGCCATCCCTCTATGTCCTACGGCAGTGTTCCAATCCCTTCTCCTTTTACTTGTGAATAAAAAAGGTTGACAAAATGCTAAAAATTATAGAGCATTTCAGAAAACAGTATTCTTATCAAATTCAATCTTTTTTTTTAATGAGGAGAATGGAACGGGGAGGAAAAGAAAAGCAGCAGCGTAATATACTTGCAAACTATGTAACTGTAATGATTTTGATGGGTGCTTTCATGGTGCTGAGACACTCAGATGAAAAGTCCTGCTGGATCATTTTGTGTGATCATTTTCATTTTACTACCCACAGATAGTAAAACAGGAAAATACAGCATAACATTAAGGATGTATTTACATACTAGGGAATCCGCTGAACTCAAACAGAAGCGGAAAGACACAGGTTAGGCCCCCAGCACTGAAATACTGCATTGAAAGCCTGCCATCAAATGCTTAAGAATAGTTGGTCAATATAGTTAGTAAATGGACAAATTCAAAGCAACTGTAAAAACATGTGATAAGAAACATACTTACATGCACACATATTGTATGAGCACCATTTTTAAGCAGCTAAACTATTAAATGCTAAATGCATTAACCACTAAATTCCAACTTCCCACCATTACTTCTTAATCCAAGTAACATTAATAAGCAACAAAATATATCCATTCTTGGGCCAGTGAATTAAACTTATGTGTATTTGTTTACACTAATAGGTAATTTGTAATAATTTGTTTAATCTACATTACAACATTTTGCTATCTTTCTGAGAAAAGGCTTTTAAATCTGTAATTATTGTAGTTACTTAGTGTGGCTTTATGAAAGTGGGTATATTGTGTTCCTTCCTTCTTTTCCCCATCCTTTAGCTGATGCTGAAGCTCTGATACATACATTTTTGTGCCACTGGAATTGCAAGGGCCTTTGTATTATTAAAAACAAACAAAAAAA
The DNA here is from genome assembly GCF_000687285.1 of Phaethon lepturus. NCBI lineage: Eukaryota > Metazoa > Chordata > Aves > Phaethontiformes > Phaethontidae > Phaethon > Phaethon lepturus. The sequence continues at coordinate 21,404 of NW_010558234.1, read as the reverse complement.
GAAATTTCTGGAATACTTACATACTGATAAAAAAAGGGATTTGCTAGATTAATTTTACAGAGACGATACCTCAGTTTGACCCTCAGCGATATGGGTGCCTTGCAGAGCACATCCTGGCTTTCAGTTTTGTCAGTCTCTGAGGCCAGAGCCACACCATGTAGCAGTGGTTAGGGGTGAAGAAATCTAGTTATGTCAAACTGGCAAAAGCACTGATTTAAAAAATTTGAACACTGGGGTTATGGTTTGCTCCACCTGGCTCAAAAATTAATGCAAAATAAGTTCAATTTCTGTATTTCTGTAAATTGTGATAAATTCTATAATCAAGCCTTGCAGATTTACTCTTAGGATTTTTCTTTTCGTATCAGTAAATGCAATGCATATTTAGTGGTTGCTCAAAGTCAGGGTCAGCTAATATTGCACACTCTGAAAACGTATTGAAACCTAAGCTTTGGGGAGACAGACAGGGTAGGGGAAGGAGGAATGTCATCAGTTTAAATACTCAGTGGATATGCACAGCACAGCCATTCTGAAGAGCATCAAGCTTTCCTTCTCTTGCTTACTTGTTCAGTACCATTACATTGAACTTCTTACAGACAGCCAATATCATAGCTGTACAGCTCAGACTTTCATTAGCAAGTAGTAATACTCACACCCATTCATGCAAGAGGTGGGACTGGTGTACCAGAGAGAATTTACTGGAGTTGTCTCTCCTCTGTTTGGTTTGGTAGTCTGCTTGTTTGTGTTAAGAGAACGAATGGTTGAGGTAGATGAAATTTTTGAGTTTAAAAGTCTGGGTGATTTCAGGGTATTCACTTCTCGTAAACACCAGAAAGCTCTAGCCAGTTCAGACCCTGTCATGCCCTGCATATGAAATAGTGAAAATAAACCATCTTCTGGCCACTATGGAACAAAAAAAGAAGACAATTAAAGAGAAAAATAACTCCTCCTACTCCTAGGAAAAACCTACCCAAAAGACTTGGCTGACATAAGAAGGCAAGAGAGCATTTCCTTCGCAGACTGCATAAACCACAATGGAACATAAAAGAAACTCCTCTCTAATATGTTCCCTAAAGTTCACCACCAGACCCAACATTAAGGCACCAGCGAGTGACCAACCGAATGATTTTGCACAGTTTCAGCATAACATCTACAGGATGTTGACAATATTGCACTATTTATCTTTAGTCACAGCCCTGAGTTCTGCTTTAGGCTTAGAATAGAAAACATTACAGATACTGAACAAGGTTCGACTGAGGTTTTAAATGCCGTCATGCCACGATGAATTCCATGGTCTGTGGCATTGCTTTACAGTCCAGCTCAGAGGGAAACAAATCCCTGGTAAGGACATCATAAATATCACAGTTAAAGCAAATGGCTCAAAAATTCTGTACTAACATTAGCCAGCACTGGAATTAACCACTCTCCTAATTTTAGACGATGTTCTGCAGCCTTCAGTTGAGCCTGTGTCTTATGTCAAAGGCATTCCCATCTATTGTACAGCAAAGCGACCATGGGTCAGAGTGGAAAAACTGAGCCTTCCACTCCAACCATCTTCCTTCTCCCTGTGACAATCCTAGGGTGAATCCCAATTCTGCCCCGTGTTGAAAACTAACAGCAGCAATGTCCTGAGGTGTCAGCTGTCAATAGCCAAGCTCTCACCACGCCAGTCACTGGGGTTAATTAATAGTTCTTCCTTGGACTGTTGATGTATTGAAGTTCAACAGTCGTGGTTGGCTCGTTTGCAGTTATGAAATCTCAAGCTGGTAATAGAAAAAGATTCATTGCAAGGGTGGTGAATAAGTTTATGTCGCATATTAGCATTTTCTTGCCTCACTCCTCTCCTTTTTGTAGAACTTTTTGTAAATTAGCATGCTTTATCATATTTCATTGCAAGGGTGGTGAATAAGTTTATGTCGCATATTAGCATTTTCTTGCCTCACTCCTCTCCTTTTTTGATAAAGCAGAACTTTTTGTAAATTAGCATGCCTTATCATATACATTTTATGCAATTTAAATTCATATTTATTGCAGGTGTTTCATAGTAATGGTATTTCTGGGTGAAACAGCAGCTTCACATCTAGACTACAAAATTAAGTGCAAAAAATGTATTACTTTCACAATAACATAGTGGGGAAATGGTATTTCTGGGTGAAACAGCAGCTTCACGTCAAGACTACAAAATTAAGTGCAAAAATTGTATTACTTTTACAATAACATAGTGGGGGAAAAATCTGAAAAATCTGAAATTGCTGCTAACAATTTGGTTGGTAGGTTTTATTCTGTTGAAAAGCCTGATCTGAAAATGTTTCAAACCACTCCACCTATGAGAGAGGTATTGATGTGTGTATGATGATGTTTAACACAGCAGTCTTGCAATACAAGATATTTATTAGACAAGTGAACTGACATATATAGCAACTGTGATCTTCTGAAGGATGGGACAGAACAGGACCTGGAGAGCTACTGAAGAAACCCTTTTCTAGTGCTTAACAATGCTCTCTCCTAAACTGCCCGGATAACAGCGTTAACAGTCACAACTCCACCAGGGATTAACAGCTCATTCCAAGCAGATTTCCAAAGCACATGCTCATGTCCACACTGGCAGTTGCATTCAGGAAAAATTGCTCTTAGCTTTGGAAAGGTAGTCAAGTTAGACATCAAATACTACATGAATTATCTAATCAGTGAGTAAATAAGACAATTTTCATCTGCAGTTTTGCTGCTGTGGTCAGCAAAAAGCTTTCAATTATCTGACCTATTGCAAACAAGTCAGCAATGTCTATTTATTTTGCCTCAAAACCATAATAGTTTTAATTAAAATTTCTGCTGTTGGGCCAAGAACTATGCATTCTGACTTGCAGTAGTATCTAACTGAGCAGGGGCTGTGACCGCATGATACAGGGCAAATGAGGGAAAAGAGAAGGCTAGGTGTTAGTGTATTTTTGCATTATTAAGAATTAATTAGGCAGCTTTAAAAGATGGGGAAGTGAAAAATAAGCAACTGAAATGAAAACAAACAGGCATCTTCAGAAGGGAAGTAAAACTAATATAAGTAGTGGTGAAAGAGCTATATAAAAGACAAATATACCAGTGTCAGATAACAGAACGGCAATTAGCCAACAGTTTAACGTCTCACATCAAGAGGAAGAGAATTTAAAAACCATATAGTCTCTTGCTTCCCAGCCCTCTTGCAACCAGGGCACTGACCCTGCTACAGGATCCTGATGGTTGGATACAGTTCAGTGGGACTATTTACATCACACGGGTAAGCGGGATTGGGGTCTGAGCTAATAAATTACGCAAGTGAGAGAAACTGTTATACGCTGCGGCTAGCTCAGATCCATGAGGAAATCAGAGCAAATATGATCAAGACGACTGCGTACCTCATGGGGGGAGGCTGACAATGCAACTCTGCAACTGTATTTCATATCCAATTCTCTTTCTCATTTTTGAAATACCAGGCAGTTAAGGACCACCAAGTTACCGAGCAAGCAGTCTGAAGGGGCGCAGGAAAATTCTAACTTTGTCATTTTCTGGGTTTGACTGCCAAATCATAGTGTTTAAATGCTCCCTTACTGTAAGGATTATTTTTTTTTATGATGATGATACTGATAACCATTATGAAAATTATATCTCAAAAGCCTGGAGCAACACACTAGGTTTCAAGATTATTTCATGCTTTAGAAGTTGTTTAACAAAATGCAAAGTGGTCTTGAAAGCATTGTAACTAAATTTTTACTGCAATTCACCAGGATAAGCACATTATTTTTTAATGTATAATCAAAGCACAAAAAAGAAAGATGAAAACATGCATAAAGCCAATCCTCACGGATCAACACAAATTCACATCAGGTTCTTCAGGAATGCAAGATGACCGACAGACTGTGCTCTGATTTTTGTATTTTACTCACTGGCTCAAACTCAAATTGTACTTCCCTGTCAAGGTTCTTGCAGGTAATTAGCAGTAAGGAAATAATGGCCTTCAAAGTCTCTGTTTATTACTGTTTTAATCCAACTAACATAATACTTGGCAAAAACAGAGGGCTCCCCCTCTTCCTTCCAGCACTTTTTGCTCCTTCCTGTCCCCTTCTCTCCCTCGAAAACCTTCAAGCCAGAGCCTCTGAAGTCAGTGGACCCATTCAATAAATCACAGCAAGCCTCTGTGCAACATTTCCCTTCCGAAGAATTTCATTTGCCCTGCTTGCTTAGCTGGAGGCAGCTTTTTGTCCCTTGCTGCAGATTCTGCTCAGCTTCTTGGTTTTGTGAAGCCAAAGTCCCCGTTCCCTTTTAACAATATTGCTGCCATTTACTGTCATATTCTCATAGACTGGCTGATTTGTCAAAATGTATTCCAGCAGCCCCCAGCCTGAAACTCAAAGTGTTTATGCAAACCTCTGTGGATCGACTTCCCATGAATGCGACAGTTAATCCAGAAGACCTCTACTAATGTGCAATTGCAATTAACACGAAGGTTGCTAACAGAAACAGAAGAGTACAGGTGTTGAATTTTAAATTGACTTGGGAGCAACCCGTTTTTACACGATGTGGAAGAATGGCAAAGAGATTTCAACGGGCTTTTCACATACGAGGCTCTGAGGTAATACGATAATGTGTTGTTTCCATTTCCAAAGGATATAACTTTCTTAAAAAAAAAAAAAGTAAAGAAGGGAGGAGATGTTCCTTATAAAAAGGGAGGGTTGCATACCTTATCTGCCTTCCTATGACACCGCTGACATCAACAGTGAAGGCATGACTACAGTGCTCGTGTTTTGGTGTGTTTTTTTTTCTTCTCCACCAGTTTTATAAGATTGGCTAGGATTTACATGAAAGGTTGTTGATCACCTAAGGCAAATAGCACGATCAAATAGATTAAATTAAAAGCAACCAGCCTCAACAAGCAAGACACAGAAGGCAGATTCTATGAATGACATACTCACTGCTCTACCTGCAGACTGTAAATCATCACAGGCTTGCTTGACAGTGCCAGACATAGGCAGATCAGCACTAAAACATCATGAGTCCAAACACAAAAAAATTGTTCGTTTTTTTTCCGACCAATTAGCCGCTTGGAAGTGGAAAGTGAGGGTGTTTTTTGCATGATTCCCCCCACCCCCATCCCCCTCTTTCATATTCAAACACTTGGGGCAAAGCAATTTGACACTGGTTTCTGTAACAAACCTGGTCAGGCAGGATTTCTCACACACCCTGCACAAAAGGCTAACCTCTCACAAAGTACTTATTGGAGATTTACGTCAAGGTTGAGTGAACTGCAGCCAGGGAACTGAGCTCAAAACACTGTGTGAAAGGCTCTGGTGCTAATCACTAAACCAGTGGGTTAGCTGGAGAGGAACTGGGGGGGGAACGGGACACAACAAACAAACAAAAAATACTCTTTGTAGTCTATCATTTCCAATATTCATCTACAATATTACCAGGGAAAAAAAGTGAATAATTTGTAATTGGAAATTTCCTCGAATTATCAAAATATTGAAATAGCTATATTAAAAAAACCAATCAGCTTCACTATTCAAAAGAAGGTATGGTGGTGACTGCTAGGATTAGTTTCCTAATTTCCTTTTCTCCACCTTCATTCCATATATCCAATGATATATTGAGGGATGACTCCATGATGCTGTAACTCAGACACTGATCTCAGTTGTTGCTGCTGGAGATATCTTCCAGAACGAATCCAGTGTTGGATTTATACACAACTGTCAGAGGTGAACTCTATTAGATAAGCAGCCAGAATAAAGTGACTGACAAGTACTGATAGACCTTGTCCAGGCTACGATAGCAGGATCTTGTCAGAACGTACTAATTTGTTCTGTCCATCCAGCGCAGACAAGCCCCACTGTTGTGTCTAAGTGTAAATTAATGCATTAAGAGTTTACAGTACGTATTGCCTTGTGTTCACTGCATTTGAAAAACTAGCTAACCTTTTCCATCACTGTACCTTTACGGTCTAGGTTAGACGTGTTTTTTACATTTAAAACAGTCTATTACACAATTGGTTCAGCTGAAATGAATTCAAGGGGAACTCAGATCTTCCCCAGACCTGCTCTTCGGTCATCATTTGTCCAAAAGTGAGTTCACATTCATCTGAAAGTAATTTTTTCTCATCTAAATAGTGGAAGACATTTAGCTATTCCTTAATAAAATAGGATAAGAAGGAATAATCCAAACACTATGTAGTCTCTTACTCTTCAATGCTGCAAGGTTCTACAGTAAAGCTGTGCTGAAATGCACACTTTTACAATTTTTGTAAGATGTATCCGAGCAGCCGGGCCCTTCTGACCCTGCAGAGTCCTTTTGTTCCCTGGGCAGGTTTACAGTGGATGGGAAGGTAAATTTTATTTCCTCCACTGTGATCCACTGTTGCACTAAATTTGACCTACTGTTTGTTTTGCAAATGTTTTAACATGTTGTTAAAAGTGATATTATTTCATAAAACAGTGTGTTTGTTTATTACGTGGACATTGTATAGGCACTTAACTGATTCAGTTGCTCAGGTAACTTTATTCTACCTGATCTATCCTCACACCACAATACAGAGGCAACAAGCAACTGCATAGCAGTTTTCCAGCTTACTGTAAACTTCAGGTAAGAAGAGAAAGGTAACTGCTGACTGAGATAAGTATTAGTCACTGATGTTAGAAAACCAAACCAAACCAAAACAATATAAAGTCATGTATTATTTAAAAAATCACAGTTACCATTTTGTAACTGCTGTTATAAAATGGAAATGTTAAGAAAGACTTTCTTCATATTGCTGCAAGAATCCCAGCTGCTGAGCATTTACTGCTGCCCTGTAAAATTGGGGTGGAGAAATTCCCTGCTGCAATAAATATGTCCATAAACCCATAAACAAGAGACACATCAGTTCCTTTAAAGAAAAAAAAGAGATAACATTAGGATAGCCTTTCAACCTTACTGTGTCTGAAGGCTTTAAGACACACTTTGCTGCCTAAATATAATCAGCAACATTTACCACACTAGTACCCTCAACAAGTTTTAAAGTGATGTATAACCTTTAAAAAAAGATATTTTTGTGAAATACTATTTGCTATTTGCGTTGGGAAACACAAAAGAACAAATTGCTTGGGAAGATTATTACAGATTGTTCAGTGGTGAAGAGGTTAAATCAACTTTTTAAAAGCAGTTAATCATGTAATTCAACAATAAAACCATTTTGAAACATCCAAAAATTACTGTCTGAGCATATCGGGAAAATTCAACATGACAAGGTCTTACTGGAGATGGTGATCATTTGCTATGTGACTAGGTCCTTTTCAGTACAATGAAGGTTCTGCTTCTTTGCTTGTTTTTGTGTTTGTTTTTTTTATGGACTTCTTACAACCATGAACAAATCCTTAAGGTCTCTACTTTCCATGCACAGCTCTGCATGCGTAGCACGGTGTAGCACCCATCACAATATCCTTGACCGCTTTCCTTTGCAAAAACCCAGCCTCTTTGCTAATGCCTGGTGCAGAATGAAGACAAAACACTTCTTTTGTAAGCACCTCAAAAAACAGGTGGTTTTCCTTGTTTTAATTTGTCTTTGAATGACTGGTGCTTGGGGGCTGGATAAACTTAGGAGATCTTTGAACAGAAAGCAACGTAGAAAGATGTTACACACTTGTAACTAAAGATTTAGAAAAGAGTTTATAATGGACATTATGGGCTGGCTTCTCATTTTTCTTGGATCATCTTCAGGCAAGCTTCGGCATTTTGTAGAATTGCCTCACTTAAAAACACTTTGTGTCAGCATAACTGAGTGTGAAATGATCTAGAGCAACATGGACTTTGAAATTACTCACCTGCTTTTTGCCTGTAGGATTCTGCACACTAGAATTCCCCAAAAATGTAACACACAGAGTTACAGAGGGCCATCACCCAACTTCAGTCACCTAACTTACAGGTCTAAATTAAGAAAGTAATCTCCCCAGGCTTCCTAAATCAGTCAAGGTAAAGAGAAATTATTTGAGAAGGTAGATATGCTTCTGATTTGATTTGCATTCCAGCGGTACCTCTCTCTTCACCCACTGTGGAAGAAACCTAAAAAAAATACCCTTCTTAGGCATCTCGTTTAGGTTCCTATTAGGTGATACAAAGATTTCTGTATTCTCAGTGCCTCCAGCTCAAAGATTTTTGCCCATTCTTGCCTCCACTCTGTGACAGCTATTGTAGGTAAGAAAGGTTACTGAATCTTAAGAATCCAGTTACGGAGCTTTCTTTTCTTTCTCTCTGAAGAAACCTATTATTTTTCAACAGTTATCCACGCCCATCGCTTTATCGTGAGCAAATAATAAGACTCCACAAACCTGGTTTTAAAACTCCAAATTACAGCATATACCATGCACACAGTTGCCAGAAATTCATCCCATGTATCCTAGTAACTGCAGGGTATAGGTCATCTAAATGAGGTCATGAAAAAAGTACAGAGGGGCTCAATAGGAGTGGGAAAACCCCTTATCCTACTGACAGTGATAGGGGAGAAGGAGAGCATTCTAGGACATACCTTAGTAAACCACTGAAAGGCCTTTAAAATCCAAATACATTATTCAATGCCCAGTCCAGATGCTTCCTTTCTTGCTTATTCTAAGCATATATGATTTGCACAGCCCTTGTGTATGAAAGAATGACTTTCACATGTACACAAGGGAAAAATAATTTAACAACTGGTAACACTGCACACTTTACCCCCACGAAATATGCTATGAAGTGGCCTTTTATTGCTGCTCTATTCATAGAACCTTTTCGATACATCAAAGTATGTGACCCGGGAAGCTAATTCCTACCAATGATAATGAGAAAAAACATGATAAACTGTTTTTCAGTTTTTGAAATTTGTGTAATAGTGATTCATTTCTTGATTTCTCAGTTGCTGTTTTAAATGAACACCATTGAATATTTAACAGGAATTATCACGAATGTTTGCATTTCTGGATTGTATAAAGGGTACCAAATCACTGATAATCACTCAAGGCTTCCTGTAACTTAAAACAGACATTAGCAGATTATTTACTACACTTTGAGATAGATTTCACAGATTCAGAAGGAACAAAGGCAGGTACACTAAGAGTCAGAGGTATAAAGAAATAAAGCACTAAAAGCTTGTTTGAGATGCAAAAAAAATCTATATTGTAAAACTTTAGACAAAGCTCCTTGGGCCACTTTTCCTATTTAATTCTTTGACTTCTCTGGGGCGTGCTTTCTCTTCAGATCCCTTATACCCTTATCTGTCCTGGCTCTCTCTCAGGCTGGGCCTTCCTGACTTTTCAATAGTTAGCCAAAGCAAGAGGAAACACTCCTTTCCCATACATACACACATCTCATGTACTGAAGGAATCATCCCCAGTCTTATCCAAATAAGCTCATTAACTTTTCCTTTCTATCTCACTCCCTTTTTCTGCTTCACAAATATCCTTTCATTCCCTCTGATTTTGGTTTTATCTTACAAAGCCATCAGTTAAGCATGTCTTTAAATATACTTCCAGAGAATGACTATCACTTTGCTCTATGCAAAGGCTAGTACCGAAAATACAGCTTTCATCTTCAATGGCCTTACACTATTCCCTTTTTAAAGAAATGTCACCCTAGAAAGTTAAGCACATATGTTAAACAAGAAAAATAAAACTATTAATAAATAAAACATTATTTCATGGAATAATTACCATTTTAAGTTTTATCTAGAACCTTCTCCTTGCCTTCTTGATTAAAGCCATATTAGTTTTCCCATTAACTAACAAATTACATTTTGGAGACAAGAGTCATTAACTGCAGCTATGTCAATGTTTTGCTTCCTACCTGTAGTGACAAGGCTGCCATTCGGACAAAGCAGGAGCAGGCACTCCTTTTATTTTTACCACCTCCTGTAATTGCTGTGTAGTGGTGTATGTGTCTAGGCTTCCCTCATAGTCATTGGAGATGAAGCCAATACAATGAATGCCCAGGAAGTAGGCAGTTCTCTAACTATAAAGAAATATTCTTTTGGATGAGGTAACTCACTTTCTGTACTTCACAGCTGTGTTGTTTAAATTTGCATTGGCTCCAAGAATCCTAGACAGGTAACTCAGGCACAGACACCTCCATCGCGATTAGATGAGACAAGTCCCGCCCTAAAAGTCCATGGGATGGGGTAACTTCAGAGAGTTTTTTTGGTTTTTTCCTAGGATCTGAGGATCATTTCCTGAAGCAGGAGTCCTAGTCAAAGCCAAAACTCTCATTTATTTCACTGAAATCAGGTCCAGGTCAAATGGAGTAATAAAATAATATGGGGTAACAGGCCCAGAGAGAAGCTTCTGCTTTTTGACCTGATGACTCTGGAATGACACCAGCTTGGCACATGGGAAGAGAGAGAGGGCTTTCCTGCCATATTTCAATGTAAGGGTGATTGATAATGACATTCAAAGTTAATGCCTTGTTTCAGTTTTAGGGCCACAAATTTCTTCTGCCTTTGGATTTAGTTAAAATTTTCTATGCCTGAAAGCAAATTGCTGGATTTCTGAACACTGCGACATATTTAATGTTCTGAACTTGTACATTAGCCTTTTGAATTCATATTCCAGCTTAAATTTCGATGCATGTCAACCACAAGATGTTAGGCACATTCAGTGCAGTTCTCTACATGCACATATCCCTGTTCTGCCTTTCACCTTCTAACTGCGAACCTGCCATCTGCAGTGGAAGCCCTACCTCCTAAATGCAATTTATAGTTCCCAGGCCATGTTCAGACAGCTTCCTTAGAGGACTCCATCTGTTTTGAAGCCATGATATGCTTTTTTTCCTGCTGCTATCATTATACTCTTTTCCCCAGCAACTCCATAAACTCTCTTAATGTGTCCTTGCTATCCCTTTTGCCCTCAGAATGCCACATAGCTCTTCAAGTTATCAAATGATGGTAATGCAGGTTAAAAAAAAAAGTCAAATTTCACACAGAAAAATAATAAAAAGGTCATCCATTTTCCTTGCTATCTACAAAGCTAAATCAAACATTGGTCTTAAACAATCTAATGTAGTATTTCAACAGAATGGGGCAAAATTTTCATTCTCCTTTGTACAGCTTTACACTGGCACAATAGTCAGCGTAGTTCAGCCATTTGTGCTCCCAGTGTTATTAATGCAGGGTACTCAAACCTTTCAACAGTTTCTCCTGAAAAAGCATGTGAGAAAGGTTGACGTTCTGCACATTCTAGTAAGTGACATAGCTATGCTGGTCATGCTAGAGTTCCCCAAAAAATCTTAACAGAGGAGAAAAGGCATACATGTTAACTTTGCCTTTGGAAATATAATTTATTTTAATATTTTTGCAACACACTTTCATATCTAAAAGTCTCTGCAAGGAAATAATGGTATCGGGTGGTTAAATAGGTGCTGTTCTTCAAGTCATCACGTTTGCATATGTCTTATTGTTTTCATGAAACAGATTTATACAGCATATTTATAATTTTTGTCCATTATTTAAACAGTTCAGAAAGAAGAAATGGTAGGCCAAAATGGTTTCACAACTTATTGCCAGCTATTGAAAACAACCCTCGCTTTACAACTGTGATGTGACTTAGAAATCAAGACCAGATGAAGCACTTTTGACAACAGCAAGATAATGAATACAGTTTCCAAAAAATTCTAAGGAAAATCTGTACTTTTTGATAATTCTGTCTTGACTATGGACACTATCAGTACTTTGAAAACTTGGCTGATCTCCAGCCAGAGTCTTGCTGGTTTAGCAGGAGAACAGAGCAGTAGCAGCAGCACAAGTATGATTCAGTGATGGCATCGGTAGGCAGATCCAAAAAACATTATACATCTAATTTCTGTTGAGACACTTGAATAACTTGGACAGAAGAGCTAAAGGCCAGCTGAATCCATTGAGGGCACTCTACAGGCTGCAAATAGGCCAGAAAAACAGTAACATTTTTCTCTGTGTAAAAATGGCTTTTACATTTACAGAAGGTTCACAGCAACTTCACCTGAGCGCTCTGATTTCTTCACATTTTAAAAACACCAAAAATAAACAACGTTTTCTCTCCAGGATTCATCTAAGCAATGCTGAACAGGATGATCAATGGTAAGGTTATAGTGGAGAAAACACAAACCTCTTGAATCTCCTTCCTGTTGCTGCTGTGTTTCCATCAGCTGCATCAGTGTCTCTACAGCCTCTTAACTGAACTATGTAAGTTGGCTCATGTTAATACAGCATATGCTATATATATATAGCCAAGTGGTTTTTATATAGTGTATGGGTATATTCTGGGATTATATAGAACTGGGAATACCACACTTACGCCTTTGCACAGTACGAAGAGAAACCTCAAGACTAAGAGGAATTGGTCAGCCTGAAATATCCTTTCTGACATTTCTCAAAGGGCAAGTACAACTGCTGAGTTTTTCTTTCTCCATCTAGATATTATAAATATATCTGAGAAGGCACGGACTAATCTCTTACATACACCCTCAATTCAGTCCATCCCCTCTCTCCTTTGACACTGACTATAGACTTCTTAAGTCATTTCAGTAAGTTTACATTTTTTCTCAGTTATTTCTAACAAACCACAGTTACATGGCAGGGAGATGAAAGGTTGAGCAAGATTCTCAGGGCTCATGAGTAAAGTCCCTAACGAGGCACAGCTGATCTACAGACAGACAGACAGACAAAGATATCAACCATGTGTTGAAAATAAACAGTTGCAGTCAATTCTCTCGCGCCGGGGAAGGGGGAATAGCACGCTGGCAACGTCTGAGCAGTGAGAATGACGCTGCCACTTCTCTGGACCTGCGTTAGTCCGGTGATGGGAGTATGTTGTTTACACAGTCCCAGTTCTCATGACTATTTGCTGTTCTCACCATCTTGACCTGACATGAATGGTTTTGAAACCATTTGGTCAAGTCAGAAGTGTGATAGTATCTCAGAAAGGCAGTTCGGTCTGTGAAAGAACAGCTCTGATAGACAAGAAATAAATGTGTACTAGACATACAAAATTTTCGGTATTTTTTATAAACCTTGCTGCTTCTGATCTAACTACCAATGTTCCCAAAGCAATTTGCTAATAACATTCGTAAATCTCAATCTTCTTAGGAAGGTAGTATATAACAAAAATATGCCCCAACAGAAGCACAAAAGAAATTTGCACTTGACCCAAATCATACAGCCTAAGAGAAGGGATCTTGGCCCTCCGACCCTATCGATCACACCCTCACCTCCGTCCAAGGCAGTTTACCAAGCTACATAGTGGACTTACAGACATCAACCTGTGAAGAGCCGTTTAAATACCCTGAGGTGAATATGGCCATCAACAGCAAGTTTACCAGCTTCTGGTAGGCAACGTCAGACTAAATACCCGACATCCTCCTGATTATTGTGAAGCAGTATTTTCTTAGCGGTAATTTGTCGCCGTTGCTGCAGTCAACGTACTCAAACAGAATGCTGTAAACACCTATATTTTACCAACTGCAATACATGTTTCAAAGCATTATAAACATAGGAATTGTCAGATACCGTACGGCATGATAAGTCCTATTAAAAAAAAACCCAAAAAACCAAAAACTAACAAAACTTTAAAAAGTTGAAATTACTCTGGATGTATACTTCCCAGTGTATGCTATAACACAAAAAAAAAAAAAAAAAAAAAAAGCAGGAATATATAGAGTCTTGATGTCTGCAATGAAATAAAACCAGAACAAAAACCAATAGGCCCATCGGATGCAGAGTAGATCTAGACTGCTTGTGCTGGAATATGGCGTAGAAATACAATACGACGACAAACTGAGCATATCGCATGCAGATTAAGCCATAAAAAACAGAGGGGAAGCATGTGGCAAACCATACAGTAATGGCACTACTAGTGCTACTACTTATTGTAGCTTAACGCCCTCCATAAGCCATCACAGGAGCACTGCATTTACCTAAGCTTTTAGTTCATCAAGACTATCTGAATTTTCCTCTTACTTTTGCAGACTTGTTGCTGTCACAGATACCAGATCCTATGCGTACATCTGCAACAAATGTCCATCTGTTAAAATGTCGCTACTGTTGGAATAGCTTTCTGCATAGTGTAAATTCCAAATGTAAAATGGTAATTAACTCTACATTGTGGAAAACTTGTTATTTATGTATGTAACTGTTTAGTTTTTTTTCAAATTAAACCATACATTAACCACACTCAGAAAAGAGAAGATGGCATCTGTTAATAGGTATCTGCATTGTTCACAGACTTTGCAGGTCATTACAAGGAACATTAATTTTCAGAAAAAGAAGATATTTACAAAAAAAGAAAACAGTATACTGGACAAGTAGTGAAGTGATTTTCCATGTTACTTTCACTTCAAGCACATATAAAAATTCTTTGGTACATTCTTTACATCCTACATTTCTGGCAAGTCAATAATCCAATAGCTCCAGAAAAAAAATAGGCTTGTCTTATTTAAAAGAGTACAACAGTTCAGTCACAACTTCTGTGAAGACATAACTCATGTTTAAGAACACAGCTCGTGAATATTTTTAGCACTATCTAGTCAAAATGGATCACTGAAATCAATGAGAAATAAAATACTTGTCAGTATGAAAAAACAAAGAGAACAACCTGATCTATTTGAAGATGTCCCTGCACACTGCAGGGGGGGTGGATCAGACGACCTTTAAAGGTCCTTTCCAACCCAAACTATTCTATGATTCTAACTAGGACTGTAATGAGCATATATTATCATTTAACTAATCAAAGTTCCGTGTATTTGAGCACTGATTGAGAATGTATTTTACTACCTATGAAAGCAGTACGCCTACTGAGAAGTTACTGCATTTTGTACTTGCTGCGTCACTTCTAAACAGAGAAACTCTAAATGCTTCAGGAAAATGGACAAACATACAAGAAGCATTAACTAAAAGAACAAACACTTAAACTTTCATTATGGACTGATTATTATTTCCACAGATAACCAGGGCCTATATGCTGAAATAAGAAGTCTACACAGTTTCAGGAAACAAATCTGCAACTCCTTACACCCCCCGCAGCTTCCCAAGGGCAAGCAGGGAGGCAATGCACCCAATGGCCGAGGAACCGCTCCCAACACTGCAACATCCAGCCCGGGCAGACTCCGCTGTCCCTGGGCTGCTCCCAAGGAACCTCTCTGCCCCTCCAGGTCACTCCTCCCCAGATGAAATAGTTCTTGCCAGCACAGCCAAGCCTTGGCAGAGATTTGGGGGACAAACTCTGGACCTGCACAAACCATCAGGGCTGGTAAGAGAAGATTCCTACAGGGAAAAACCAAGAAAGCTCAAGAATCCATTTTCCCCTAAGTAGAAAAGTTTTGGCAGATTTGTTTGTTTGTTTTTATGTCAGGAATGTATTTTTTTCCTGGCCTCTATCCTATCTTTCAGGACAAAACAGGAAATTTTGACTAAAAGAAAATACAATTTTAGTTAACTCTGCTAGTAACATTTCAGGTTTTTCTCTTTTCCAAGCAAAAGAATATGCTTATTTCTGTTTCATACAATATGAATTGTAGTTATAAATTTATTTTTTCAGATTTAAAGTGGGTTATTTTCTAACTACATTATTTATAGGCTCAAATGATTATGCATATTTTGTAAACAAAAAAATCATAATTATGAGATTGAAAGCAGATGCAGGTCAATGCAATGTAACACTTTACATAACAATCAATAAAAATGTCAATACAAACAACTACTAAAGGCACCATATGACATTCCATGGGGAGAAAAAAAAATTTCTTCATTTTCTACTTAGACGCCTCGCTTCCTTTATCAGCAGATGGCAAGCAAATTACTAGTTCAATCCATATGTCTGTATCTGATAGACAGTGTTTTACAAGTCTGAAATTAGTTTGAAACATTTTGATGTTGGCCAGACTACAGAGGAAAACAGGATAACTTTGTCTATTAATGAAAAGTTGGTTTTATCATAACAAATACTTCCACAAGCTACTACCCATCCAGACTCATTCAGTTGCTAATGGAATTTGTACCCAAAGACATAATCTGTGTTTAACAGACTAACAATTTGTAGTTTCATCCATTCTCTTCTTCTGCTGTGCTCCAACATGTCTCCTTCCACTAAGCTGAGGTTTACTTAGTGGTGCTGATGAAAGCAAGGAAGGCCATGAGAATATTTTTGGTAGGAAGGATATCAGATCGCTAGGGCCATTTATGTGCATGCTAGTAGGCATTCCAGAGAGAACCTGTCAGAGCAAAGCCCATGCAGACCAGTACCCTGGCTCCAACTGTGGCAAAGTGCAGATGCCGAGAAGAAGATTTAGACAATTTTGCTTAATCTCTCCCCATCAGGAAGCCTCCCGTTGCAATGCAGATGATGTATATTTTAGGAAAGGTGGATCAGAAAGCCTAGACAGTTCTTATAACAAAATGAATGGTTTGGTATTTTTTCTTTCAAAAGAAAGCTCCAAATTTGGAGAATTTCAATGACTTTTAGTATAGACAACTGTGAGTTCCACAAAAGATTAATGGGGAAGAGAGCCAAACCAAGCTAAAGAAGACAAGAAAAGAGAGGTTACAGTGAAGTTACCTTGCAATCTGGCCAAGCAAAGAGGGAAGCAGACCTATACTAATAAAAATAGCTGACAGCGGGGGTCTAGAGGCATTCACAGCCAGGCAGAGCACCAGGCACACTCTGCAGCTCCCGAGGCGCTGGGAGCCCTTCAGCAGGGAAAGCTGGATGGAGATCCTGGTAACTTCCTAGTGCTTGCAAAATTTAACTTTTTTGACAAGGACCTACAGAACCAGCACAGATAAAATACTTCTCAAATAAATGTTTTTTTAAAATGTTCTTTCCTCACAACAGTGATGTACTTGGAGGAATGGTATCCAAAATGGCTTATGCTTCACTTCTTAAGGAGGATGTCACTAAGAAAGCCTTCAAAAACCTTTAGCAATGATTAAGGCTTCACCCCAAGCTGTCTGTTCACTCACTGAAATGATATACTTCGGAAAAAGTTCAGTCTAGAGGTCTACACCAATGCCAACTCGGGCCACTGAAGTCAAATGAAACACCTCTGAGATACAGGCAGTTGGTCACAAGGTTTGACTAAAACCGAGTCTCACATGAGGAGACACTTAGCTGACCATCACACCAAGAAAGTCCAGACTGAGGGACCAAATTTAACAGCTATCAGCTATCCTCTTAATTTTTGTAGAAGTCCCTGCATCAAATCTGCTCTGGCAGTTGTTATGGATAACCATGGCAAAGACCTCTACTGCTCAGTTGGCTATTAGAAGACAAAGGCAAATTGATTAAGTCATGATTAAATTTACAGTCTTAAAGGCATGAAAAGTTCTATTTAAACATCAACCCAAATGTAAAACTTCTGCTAAGGAGCATGTTATTTTCTGTAATGGAAAAATCAGTAAAGTTGTAATATACACTTTGCTTTAAAAATTATTAATATTAGTCCTATAAACCATTTGGCTAAATAACTACAGAAATTTTGTGTTCAGTGGAAAAGCCTTTTCATTTTGAATTTAAAAAATAAATCTCACTTTTTAAATTTCATTCTAATTTTTAAACCTTATTTAAAATTAGTAAACAAACCAGTAAAACACACGTATGCACACAAACATATGTAGGTGCCAAGCTGTTTACAAGCCTTGAAGCCTAGAAGATTTTAATCATGTTTTCCATTAACTTTCCCCACCCCTCAAACACTGCATAAGGTAGGGTTTATGAGAACTTTAAACGAAAGGAAATATTTAAGTTTCTAGCATACCTCAGTCAAATAGAAATTATTTTCAGTAATATACTAACAGGTACTGTGCTACTGTCAATGGAGAGCTTTACAGATGTTTGTCTTCTTTATCAGCTGCAGGGAGGAATGCCAAAATGATCACCATAGCTGAGTCCATTAACTGAATTGTGAAGAAAATGCTTTTCTCAAGAAACAGGCTGACTAAGCTTATTTTGCACAATACCAACTTTTAAACAGATCTGGAATACATCCACTTTGGATTGGGAGAGGAGCTGCCATGAAATATCGAAAAAATATGGAGTATAACTCAGTATTTTCTCTTCTTACTCAAAAGCATAACCCCATGCACATTAAAGCAGTTACTATCAGAAAAAACTCATAAATATGTAAAGATATTATTCTCCATATGTCTTATAAAGGGGATAATAGCGGTATATTAAGTTTTGCTTTGATTTGAAAGCTTTCACCTTGCAGTGTCTGCCTTACAGCCTTTTAGTCATGTACAGACTGGAGTAGCAAGAGCTTTGAAGTGCCCAACTTCCAGTGAAGCTTCTAACATTTTTTTAATAAGTATGAAGAGGTCTGTGTGTGATTTATTGTAATTTCAGAACAAGCTCAGAAATTCACCCTGACACAAGAAGATACAGTTTTTTCAGGAAAGAATGAAGAGTCATTTGAGTACACTATCACTGCCGGGGCACGGGGGGAGAGCAGCGTGAAAATATCTGGCAACACGATCAAGCCAAATTCAAAATACTGGGTATATAAACGATGATATTCATAACTTTAAGGGAAACAAGAAAGAGTTTTGTATAGATGAGATTTTTTTTTTGCAACCAGTAAATATAGTTTAAGTGATTCACAGCCGAATTGCAGTGAAGCAGCTGTGATCAAACTCTATTTGTAGCACCATAATAAATTTGCCCCCCACCTACTAAAATTAGTTCTAAGCATCCAAAATTCCCATTTGAACATCTGACTGAACAAAACAGGCATTGCTCCATGCCAAAAACTGGAGGAAATAGACCTAAAATATGCCATTTTCTCACCAGAAATTGTAGGCTCCCAGAATAACATGTGAATTAAAACTCATTCCAAGCTTGTTTGCATTGCTTCTCATTCATAACAAATTCCTTGACAAATGTTCTGATTATTTCTCTTTTTTGCTCACTTTTTTTTTAATTTAAACACAATTTTCAAATCACAGACAGTCTTGCAAGGAGAAACAGCCAACAGTACAACCCATCTGAAAATGGAGAGGGTGGAATTTTACTCTCAGCAAGTGCTGGAGGCAACTCACATGATTAAAGACTGCACTGTAAGCCATCGTTAAAAGACTTCTTCCCATAAGTGAAAACGTGCAGTTTGCCACTATACACATCAGAGGCACATAAACCAAAATGAGGTCAAAGTCAGACATGAAATGCAAATGCCTCACTCCAAAATTCCTGCTTTCTCTCTTTTTTCAGGCTGAAGGAAAGAATAGAAATTTTAAGAAAGTTAAAATTAAACTTATAATCTGTTTCTTAAGTTTTTCTCTTTCTCAGGCACTCATGCAAAAAGTTACATCATCATACCCAGAGAGGTTAACCAGGAATACTGGATCAGGAAGCCCATGGACCAAGGTCTTCTTGCTATGAGTCTAGTGTTGCACAATGGAGTTTAACACATCTCTCTTTGCTCTTGCCTTTTGACATGGGAAATTGCCTTTATTCCCATTTTGCAGACAGAATTGGGAGACTAAGGCCTACGGCAGCCAAGAACTCATAGGGGATTAACAATCTAACTAGGACAAATATGATTTACCAACCTGAGATTTGCAAATCTCGGGCACCATAGGGATGCACGAACTCAGCCAAGATTTCAAAGTCCATTCGCAAGCTGCCTGCAAAGCGCTGCATAGCCTGGGATGCCACCAAGCCATTTCTTTCAGAAACCTACTACTGTGCACAGCACAAAAAGAGAAAACATCCTTATTCCTCCTCTCATCTTTATGGACAAATGATAGCCTATCTGAACTCTAAATAATGTAACATACAACACGGAATACATATACTTACAGATTTATGTTACATACGCATAGTATTATTTCACTACAACAAAGATTGTAAGATTTTCTAAAACATATATAATGCTACTTAGAAAAATGCTTAGAAAAACATCAACAGGACCATTTAGCCATTATAGAGCTTCATTTTAAAAACAGAACTTGGTACAAGAAGTAAATGAATTATATTAGGCAGGAAATGGTTCACTAAATCAATTGTGCTACATTAGAGATCTTAAAATTAAGACTACTTCCAAGGTGGCCACATGCATATTCTGAGGAGTGCTGAGGTAATAAAAGACATTCCAGAAAACCTTTTGCATGTCTTACATATATATATATACACATATAATTTTTTTTTTCTGTTTCAGCACACATCAGTTCATATAACAACTATTTTCCATAGCTGTCATTTTTAACTGGGTATATTAACCCCTAGATACCTCCATGGAAAAATCACAGAACATGTGTGTGCACTGTTTATTCATAAATCTGTTTTTAAATCTTTACCATTTTGAATTTGTTCAGATGGGGATAGCATCTGGATTCCTTCAAATCAGTTATAATTACAATGCTCCCTTCTTAGCCCAATAAATTAAACATTTATTTGCTGTCTATCATAATATCACTCCTCTAAAAGAGTATATTTATTGTGTCTTTTAATTACCAAATACATGGAGAGGGTTGTCTGAAATTCAACACAGAAAGCAACTCTGCATTTCCAGATGTTAGAGGTATCTTCACATAGATTTTCACTGTCCGGTACCATAGTACTTCAGGCAAAAATAGAATTATGTACAATCCTGGCCTGCATTCATCTATGAAATTTAATTTTCCATTGAAAATCTACAAGTTAGCAGCAAGTTCTGCCCACGGACATGAATGTGTGTTTCCTATTGGATCCAGTTTGGCAAAGATTATCCTTAATTTCTAACTACAATTGAAGCTTCCATATCACTTCAGGTATATAATCTAACGCTAAGTACTACTAGCAATACAGAACACTAATAGGGCTGTATAATGGTTATAGCTGCACTTAATTTTTTGAAACTTTGGAAAAGCTCAACTCATTATCGAAATTAGTCGGCATGCGAGAAGCTGCATTTACTTACTTCCCAGTTTAAACAAGGCTTCCCATTGACAGTTCTCAGGATTGTTTAGGCTGGAGGGAGGGAGCTGCTGCTGCGCTGTTTGCCTTTGCAGTGCTCACAGCTGTGCTCCATACCCTGACACGGCTCTCACCGATCTGCATCCACTGTGAGCACAATTTTTTAAAAAGTAAAAATTCAGGAATGTATTTGAAGACACACACACACACAAAAAAAAAGCTGCTTACAAAGCTGCTTACCAGGCTAGGTTGTACATAAAGGAATAACGTTTCCTCATTCGGTGTGGCCAGCTTGGAGCAAGAGGGTATGAATAAGGGCTGCAGGACTGGGCTTGTTTTCAGCGTGGACAAGGGCGGCTCGGTACCGCAGAGGGGCTGAGCAGGGAAGGAGACCTCCACGCCTCACCCCGGGGCGCGGGAGGCTCTGGCTCACGCCGCCCCGCACCGAGGGCTCCTGCTCAGGCTGGAGGAGAGGCCGGGGCCCCCTGGCCCCCACCCAGCCCGGAGCAGTGGGGGCTGCGGGGAGCTGTGCCC
>NW_010558233.1:0-24272 GCF_000687285.1 Phaethon lepturus | reverse complement strand
CTGTAACGCCGGCCGCAGAGTGAGCCGAAGGAAGCCTTGTCACCACACAGAGGGTTGTGTACAGCCTGCCTCGCCAGCCTTTGAGACGCAGGCTTGGCTTCAGCAGACATGGTACGACTGCGTGCAAATGGTCTTTGAGGTTCTCTGACTCCTAAATGTAACCTGGAAGCTCTTGTCATTTCTACCCAAAATAAATTAAAATAATGCTCCTTTCTATGGCTGAAAATACATTTTCTCCGGTGTTTTCAATCTCTCTCATTTTAGTGTGAAGAATGCGGGCTGGGTGAACACAGGGTTTTGAAATGTCAGTCATTTAGCTGGTAGTCATAAGGTAAATGGAAAATGTTTTTCCTTCTTTTTTTCTTCATAAGATGGCATCTCACACATCTGAACACTTAGTAGTCCGTATCCCTGGCAGCTGAAGCCATCCTTCTATTTTTTGTGTCAATCACCAGAGATTTGTCATTTAAACAACTACTAAAAACACTCTGATGCTTAAAATAAAAAAAAATGTTTGTAAAAGTGGCTAGAAGCATTAATGATAGACTTTACATCTGGCTATATGCTCTATGCATCTGGTATTTTTACCTATCTGGCAGCAATGGACTATAGAAGTGCTCAGTCTCCTGGGTAAATGGTGGAGCTCACATGTCCACACTGAGTCTCTGAAATGTCTTTGCTGCCTTCAGGCGCTTGATTGAGAGAAAGGGCCACAGTTACCGTCAGGAAATAGTAAATCTGTTGTTTCTTTCTGTCTGAGAAGAAAGGACACTGGACAACAGCGCGTGCACGTGCACTTGTGTGTGTAAAAAAAAATCAAAGCCCAATACACCCCCCCCACACTTTCAATGGAAAGGCAGGGCTTGGATGAAGCCCTAAACCCTCAAAGGTGTGCAGGTGTCCACACAGCCTTTTGGGGACCTGGCAGAAACTAATTAGCACTCAGGTAAATCGGAGATTGAGTGAAGTCTGGTTTACTGGAAGGAGTCCTTGGCTAAAAGTTGTCCTTGATCTTGCCTTTGCTCACCTTTAGGGAAAAGCTTGTCTTTTCTCCCAGCTTGGTCAGGCAGGAGACAGGCTGAGAGGTGCATGGTCAGAAAGGGAATGCTGGTGCTTTGGAGAACCGACATTTGTTTGGAAGGAGGGCTGTATTTATGCTCGTTCTTTTTACTGGTTTTATTTTGTAGCCATTCGGCTCTGTCCATGTTAACATTTACACTAGTATGTAGTATGGAGTAGTACTCTGGGTGCAATTAAAAACCCGTGCAATAGATAGGTTTGTCAAGGATGAGGGGACGGCAGTACCTGATTACAGCACATATGCCATTGGTGTCAACAGAGCATTACAGTTTACTCTCCGGCTGAGTCATCTCCCCCCAAGGAAGTTGCATGAAAATAACACTTAACAAGGCTGATAAGGACTGTAGAGATAAAAGAGAGTGAAGAATCTGTTCGCAATATTTCTGTAGCAAGCAGATGACTGAATGTATTTCCAAATGTTACGTAATTTCTTGTGTGACTCACAACAACCACCGTCTATAGAGCATATGCAACATTTGGTACAGCAGCGAATCAGTGTAAATACCAACGACGTTTTTGTAGTCTTAGGAGATGCTCACAGAGAAGTAAACCTGCAAATTTGCATTAAGGTTCTTTTAAATGGGGAGCCTGTATGATTATATAGTGGTTGAATTTTTTTCTTGTTTTGTCACATCTTTATTAATAGCAGGAACATCTTACTGTATAAAGTATTTTTCTTAGAGTGGTTTTACAAAAAGAGTCAGTAAAATGTACTGCTGCCACATCTGCATTATTGACTTGTTTCAGTGAAATTCAAGCCAGCCTGCTGTAACAGAAAGCTGTTGTTTTCTGCAGGTTTTGGACACAGATGTTTTCCTGAACATTTAATAAAAGGAGGTCTCCTAACAGCTTCAATTATTCCCACAATTTAAAAATTGTATGAAAGTCCATTGAATATCTTCATCTGAGAAAATAAAGGAGATGGACACCTGTGCTGTCCTTAAAGACCTGATGTTTCCTTGGTATTTCTTCTTGGGTCTTTGGGCTTCTAAATCATCTTTGTTGTTCTTCAGTGTGGTGTTCTTGCAGGAGTGCCTGAGTCTTCCCAGACTGCTTTCTTGGCTTTCTCTTCTCTCTTACTCCTGCGCTACACACCCTCCTCAGTTTAGCATTTGTGGGTTTTGGCCAATTATCCCCTCCACTCATGTGTGCCTTCAGTCAAAATCCTCACATTCTTCTTGACTCTCTACTGATCACGTTTTCTTCTTCCTACCATCTGTCTTCCTACCATACCCCCTTACTTTTGCAGTACACCCTCCTTTAAGCTTGTCTTCCCCCTTGTGTAATTTATGTGTTCCTCTAAAGAAGGGCTCGTTCCCCAGTCCCCCAGGTCCTTCCCAACACACCTCAGCCTAATGCCCAGATTCCATAATAATTAGCACAGAGTCACAGAAAACAGGCCATAAAGGACACTCAGCAATCTTTCCATCTGTAATCTTGTCCAAGGTAAACACATGAAATCCTATTGTTTCCGTAGTAATCTAATTCAAAAACATAATTCAAAGATATTCTTATAGTTAGAGAATGTTTCTTTATGCCTAACTTGGATCTCAATTTTCATGCAATTTAAGTCCATCTGTTTTTGTCTTAATCCCCGTGGGCCCAGAAAGCAGCTTTCTAGAGCAGCTGTTTGTGTACTGAGGACAGTTACTTCTCAGTCTTCCACCCTCTGCATATTCCTACCTAACAAACTTCACTTTCTTCTGATATCTTCGCTCTCTATCTGATATCTGTTCTTCTGATACCTGATGTCTGATATCATCCATTTTCTTTGTATTTTTTCTCTCCATAAACAGTCCTTTTCCCTCTCTTTAACACATATAAGTCCCCCACGGTTTCTCCTTTCCCCTCACTTTCTTCCCTTTCCCCATACTTTCTACCCTCCTCTGTTTTCGATTTCAACATGTCTATACCTCCTTCTTCCTAAATATTCATGTTCAGTCCTCCTGACAATGCTTGGTCTGCTGTATATCATGGATGCATGTGGAGGCTTGTTGCAATCTATGCCAAGAATGTGTTGCCTTGGTATGGCAGGAATGTATAGAAGCCATCCGCTGTGATGTAAATGTCTTTCAATTACCTTCTCATTGCAGAATGTCTTTTTTAGTCCTAGCCTCTGTGAAATTCTGCTGGTGCTCTTCTGCTTTCACTGTTTCCATGGTAGCTGATCCCATCCTTTCCTGAGTTTCTCATCAGTGACCTAAACAAAATCTAGGACTGTCATAATTAAAATGGAAGGCAGCTTACAACATTTTTGAACACTGGGTAGTATTACATGATAAAAGTACTTTGCAGCTAAAAATGGATAAGTAATTAAGCACCATTATCTTAAATTATGATACTTTCAGAGGTATTCTGTGGAACACGCCTTGAATATAGTAAAATTGCAATGTTAAATACAGTTAATGACACTGTTCCAGAAGTACAGAGCATGATGGTTTAATTAGCTCAGAGTTACTGCAGCCTGATCTTAACTAACTTCCCCCCCCCGCTTCCTTAAAAGCACTCCCAGTTCAAGCATTTCAGTTGTGTGTCCTTGGAATCAGACACAGATCTGGATTCTGACTGAAATCTCACACTTAGAGCCTGTAGCTCCAAAGGTTGATCCGAAATCTCGATCTAAATACTTTCAACCTTTGGCATGTTTGTAGGCCAGGTTCAACATCTTCACAGGCTGCAGTTTTCAGTGTAATACCCGACTTCCTCACACTTCCCTCCTTCCCCTCCCCACAAATGTCTTTGAATAGCAACCGTGAGGTGTTCAGGAGCTGGAAAATTTTTAAACTTAGGTCATTAAGTATAGACTAAGAACTTTAAATATAGGAAGCCATTCTCAAAAATCTTGGTCAAGATCTGTCTTTTGTGTCTCTGCCAAGCTGCTATTAAGTGAACCACAATTAGGAAATAAGAGAAAGACATGTCTCCTCTCTCAAATTCATGTATTGGTCTCAAAGGAATCCAGGTGCTGTCATGGTTTACCATACAAATTATTATTGTGAAAGATAACAGTTGGAATTCTACTCTTTGACTGTATTCTGTATTTTCTTCCAATGCGGGTAAATCAGCACTAAAAAAACCAGTGTTCAAAACCTATAGCTTAAATCCTATAATTCACCTCTCTGCCACTTATTGCTCTTTCCTTAAGTAGTATTGAAGCCACTTATGAAAGTAAAACCTAGTCTTTGTCTAATTGAGTGTGCCTCAATTTCCACAGAGCTGTCTGATTCATCAGTATGTGACATGGAGGAAGACATATTGAAAGCTCAGGCAAGTGAGCAGAATCAATTTTCCAACACGGGGTGTATTTTATTCCGTCTAACAACCCACATGTCTGTATATCAAGTCCAGAAATCATCATACCACACCATCCCAGTAAATCACAATCCTCAGCAAGACTCCTTGGTCTTCTGAGTTGAGAATCATCTTCAGCTGTATGGACAGTCTTTTTCACAATCTTACTGTGGACATTTGTAGTGGAGTTCATAACCCAGTTGATACCAGATTTTTTTCTTGACGACGACAACATTATGTTGGTTTCTATGAATTACGGAGACATCAGAAATCCCTGTCTATAGGATTTTCAGTCATTTTCTTTTCTCTTAAATTCTGACATACTGTGTTTCAATCAATGTCCTGATACTGGGGATAGTGAGTATAAATTTGAAATTAGAATAAAGCTGCATAAACCAGCATTGACATGTCCTGGTTGTGCTGGGATAGAGTCAATTTTCTTCATAGGAGCTAGTATGGGGCTAAGTTTTAGATTTGTGCTGGAAAAAGTGTTGATAACATGTGGGTGTTTCAGCTATTGCTGAGCAGTGCTCACAGACAATCAAAGTCTTTTCTGCTTCTCACCCCACCCCACCAGCAAGGAGCCTGGAGGTGCACGGGGTGCTGGCAGGGGACACGTGATGGAGCCCTGCTTTCCTGGAGATGGCTGAACTTCCTGTTTTTTGCTGATGGGAAGTGGTGAATGAATTCCTTATTTTGCTTTGCTTGTGTGCACGGCTTTTGCTTTACTTATTACTGTCTTTATCTCAACCCACAAATTTTCTCACTTTTACCCTTCTGATTCTCTCCCCCATCCCACCGGGGGGTGGAGTGAGTGAGCAGCTGCGTGGTGCTTAGTTGTCTGCCGGGGTAAAACCATGACAGTCCTTTTTAGCACCCAACATGGGGCTCGAAGGGTTCAAGATAACGACAAATATGATTGCAATGGCTAGTTGGAATTTATAGCTGTTGTTGCTGTTTAGCTATGAATTGGCGGTCTCCTGTGCTTGCCATGGGACTTGCTTGCCTTCCTGTGTATTAGAGCCCAGTGCTTGTTAACGGCTGCTTTTTGCTTTCGCTGCTGCCGCGCTGCCGTACGGCTGATCGTCTGGCTCGGCTGTGCCTGGGAACGTTTTGATAACAGCAATGGTGATGTGCCTGGGCTGGCAGATGGCCAGAGCATCGCTGCTGCTTCTGTGCCGCTGTACTGGACAGGCTGGAACCCCAGTGTGAACTCGAGTCAAAAGGGGCTGTGACCTGTGGGAGCAGGACACCCCGAAGCGTCTGTGGATGAGCCCATGCCAGAGCAGGTATATCTCGAAGCTTCTTTGGCCATGGTTATGTCTGTACCAGAGCAGGTATACCTCTGAAGGGATTGTGGCCCAAGAGTAAGTCCATGCTGCAGCAGGTACACCTTGAAGCATCAGTGGCTGTGCATAATGACATGCTGGAGCACCTCAAAGTGTGTGGCCATGGATAAGCCCACAACAGAGCAGGCACAGCCCTGGAGGGATTGCAGCCATGTGTAAGGCTATGTCGGATCAGGTTTACTTCTGAAGGGACTGTGGCTGTGGATAAGGCCACGCTGGAGCAGATATATCTCTGAAGGCATTGTAGCCCATGGAGGAGGCCATACTGGAACAGGTGCACCTCAAAGCAACTGTGGCTGTGGATAAGTCTATGCTGCAGCAGGTATAACTCTAAAGAGACTGTGGCTCACATATAAGGCTCCACTTGGAGCAGCTACAACCTTAAAGGACTGCAGTCTGTGGATAAGCTCAAGCCGGAGCAGGGGCAAGGGGAGAAGTTCATTGCAATGTTAAACCTGATGATCTGGTCCAAAGGGCCCAGTGGTGGAGATTGTAGTGAAAATACCTTTAAATTGTTGTAAACCTCAATTTGAGTTGCATGTTATGGGAATTACTATAGCAGGAACCACCCAAACCAACAGAGGACAAGCCTTATAAGAAACAGTGCAAATGCAGCAGTGACCCAACCTGAGCTGGCTTTGGTGCCCAGTAACTCCACACAACTCACCACCTCTGCTGTCCTGAGTGACCACCATAACAAACAGAGCGCAAAGTCATGCACTATATTAACTCAATGGACATTTCTGGACATTTTATGGACATTTTACAGGGGTGGTCCATAGATTAAGGGAATGATAATCTATATTATACAAAAGAACGGGAAGCGGAGTGGTGGATAATGAGAATGTATTGGATAGTGTGGGACCTGTGCATGATGTAAATGGTATGGAATAAAGGGTGGAGAATGTGCTGGTTTTGTCTGGGTTAGAGTTAATTTTCTTCATAGTAGCTAGTATGGGGCTACATTTTGGATTTGTGCTGGAAGAAGTGTTGATAACACAGGGATGTTTTCATTATTGCTGAGCAGTGCTTACAGAAAGTCAAGGCCTTCTCTGCTTCTCTCCCCACCCCACCAGCGAGGAGGCTGGGGGTGCACAAGAAATGGGGAGGGGACACAGCTGGGACAGCTGACCCCAACTGACCACAGGGATATTCCATACCAGATGATGTCATGCTCAGCATATAAAGCTGGGGGAAGGAGAAGGAAGGGAGGGACGTTCAGAGTTGTGATGTTTGTCTTCCCAAGTAACCGTTATGCGTGATGGAGCCCTGCTTTCCTGGAGATGGCTGAACACCTGCCTGCCGATGAGAAGTGGTGAATGAATTCCTCGCTTTGCTTGTGTGCGCAGCTTTTGCTTTACTTATTAAACTGTCTTTATCTCAACCCATGAGTTTCCTCACTTTTACCTTTCCTGTTCTCTCCCCCGTCCCACCAAGGGGGAGTGAGCGAGCGGCTGCGTGGTGCTTAGTCGCTGTCTGGGGTTAAACCACGACACAATAGTATGTAGAAAACTGGACCAAATGAAAATTGTGACATGACGCATGCAATTCGGTGTAGGACAAACTGCAAGAGAGATCGCTTCCACAGCCATAGTGAGCTAAACTCACTGCTTAAGTGTGGCCAATAGAAAATGCATGAGTTACTGGTTCAAGTGGCTGGAGTGTGTGGGCAAATGGCTGTGTCTGGGGAAAAGGAGAGTAAATTGAACTTGCTAGAGTTGAGGGGTTGGTGGGCACTGGAGAATAAAAGGTAATTAAAAAAATAGTGGAAGCACAGAAAAATACAACCAAAATAATTTAAAAGGTGATAAGGAAAATCCTATTCTTTTTCATCGCTGAAAAAAATGCAAAACCTTCCTCTTGGAGAAATGGCACTCAACATGCTGCCAGTTTGCACCTAAAATCGCGTAGATAACCAGTCCCAAGCATTTCTAAAAAACATGAGCTGAAAGAAACACATATTGACCCAAAGAAATTTAGAATATCAGCTTAAAAAAAGCTGTCTGTTCCCTGCTTTTTTTTTTTCCTTTTTTAGCAAACAAAAGAAAGAAACACGAGAGATTTTAACAAATCTTGTTATCAGATTCATTTTGGTTTTATGGGGGTGAGGAATTTGTTCAGCTGTTACAGTGATGGTCACAACATAAATTCTTTAGATAGATGAAGTTTTTACTTTTTTGTCCTAGTCTAAAAGCCATTGACATTATAGAGAGTTTTACTTAAAGATGATGTGTATGGAAATTATATTTACCTCCTACAATGGTAGGAGGTGTAATGTCTGTTATTTTGCAGTTTCTGCATCCAGTAGAAAAAAAATTAGATGCATACTGTAGATAGCTCAGCCACAGCACGTTGCCATACACCGCTTCTTGCTCAGGCTTAACAAAATTTCTATTTTTTCCTGTGTCTGTGAATATTAAATGAGAGAATGAGAAAACTTCATTTGAAAGGCTTAT
Source organism: Phaethon lepturus (assembly GCF_000687285.1). NCBI lineage: Eukaryota > Metazoa > Chordata > Aves > Phaethontiformes > Phaethontidae > Phaethon > Phaethon lepturus. Next base: position 16,096 of record NW_010558233.1, on the reverse strand, counting down.
TTAATTTCCCTTCTCTTCATTTGCTTTGTTTACTGAATTACATTTCCGTAGGAGAATGATTGTGTAGAACTGTCTCCCCTGACTAAACGGTTCAAATGAGCTATGAGTAAAACCATTTAGATATAATTCACAACCATGTTTTATTAATAACAACTAACTAAGAATGTTACTATATCTCAATACGTAGTGAATTTCTGCAGGCTTTTATTGTTACATCACATTATTGTCAGAATAATTTAATATTGTGTAAGTGTATCTTAATAGGGCTTTTAATAGATATGTAATGTGTCATTAAAAGTTATGTAAATAACTATTTCAAGACTTCTAATCAACCACTCGTAAAGAGGCGTTTAGTCCTTTTAAAGTCAGCACTCAGTTGTATTAATGATTTTTTTAACATATACCGGTATCTGAAAGGCAAGTTGTAGTCATATGTAATGAAATTTCTGCTTTCAAACTGAATCCCTCCTTTTGGAATGCAAATGGAAATGATTCCACACTCTTTGCATTCCTTACTGCTTTTCTGACGGGAAGGTAAAGTAAGGACTATATATATACTAAGTAAAGAAAGGACTAGATACACGAAAAAGCAATTATAACAGATGATTTTTCTTCTTCAGCCTTTGGCACCTCAACATCATTAATCTGCTGTTTTTCTGGGTACACTATATTTATTGTTTAAGCAGATAAAGGGAGTATTCCAAGAAACCAGACCTCAAATTCAAAGATGAGAGCTGACTGTGTACTGGCATCTGAGGGCAAATACGCAACTGTGCCAGGAGAAACTACTTTGCCGGGGAAAAAGTTTCCTTGCACTGAAGTGGGGTAAAATTTTCCATGCTAGAGCAAATCTTGGAGCATTAAGTTGCATTGTGTGTCCATGTTTAGGTTTTTTTTCCCTTTAGGCATAGCAGATGTATTCCCATGCAAAACCATTTGTAAATTTACAACTGATATAATCCACTGGTAAAAACATCTCAGAGCAGAAATGTCCATCTGCTTTCAAACACCATAGAAAAATTGTTTTATGTCTATGTTGATTTTTGAGAATTATGAACATTGATGGGCAAGGAAAGCTGTCATATTTCTCAGCTGATTATGAAAACCTTTTTTTCTTCTCGTTGTGGGCAAATCCTTTGCTTGTTGCTGTTAAGATCTTTATATGCCTGAGTATATTTTCACATTCATAGAACTTAAGAAATATTTCATGTCAACTTTACTTTCATTATTGAACATGTTATACAATGTGGATCATTAAATGTCAGAGAAGAGCTGTCTCAGTGAACTTGGCTTTAAAATTTTCTGGCATTACAGTTATTTCTGTTAATTTTTCTCCAGAATGTGTTTTTCTCTACTTTAAGAGCCAAAAATTTTCTTTAAGGAGTGGGTTATTGTATAGGAAATACAAATTCTTAAATTTAAGCTTCTTGCTGGTAGAATTGTTTTAAAGAATAAGACAATAACAATTACTTCCTAAGAATATGTTTCCATTAAACAGGAACTGCTAAGAACACTTGCTCTCCTTTTCAGCTAAACATTAGGATTTCAGTACAGTAATCTGAACTGGAATCACAGAAAATAAAATTCTCAGCTGATTTGCTAGTTCAGCAAATGTGGTGTCTTTAAGACAGTTGTAATGGTGAATTTTCTCTGTGCAGAATATTGGCTCACAAACTTCATGTTAATTTTGAACCCATAAAGACCTTGAGAAGGAGGGAAATCTAAAAAAGTTGTTGATTCACTTACAAGAACAGCTGTTAATGGACTAGTTGCTCACTGATTAAAATAAGATTGATTAAACCATCCCTGTAGTGGAAGTATAATTTAAGATACTAAATTTATAAAGATAAAAAAATCCTGTATCAGAAGATAAAAGCAGACACATAAGGAAACTTGCGGGTTGGGTGTTTTTGTTTGTTTGTTTGTTTGTTTGTTGTTGTTGTTTTGGTTTTTTGTTTGTTTTTTGTTTTTTGTTTTTTGTTTTTTTTTTTTTTGTGTGGGTTTTTTACTTTAAATTGTTTCCCAGAATAGTTTTGTTGAAAACAGTAACTCACAGTGATTTCAAAGGAGCCAGGACTTCACCCATTTTCCTGCTTCACTCCTCATTTATTGAATTTGTTAGAAAAAATGTTTCCACAGAGTGAATTAAGTAATTCAGGAAAAACAGTAAAAACAGGTAAGTAAAACAGGAAAAACTAGTCTGAAACTCTGTTAATAACCAACTTATTTTTATTAGAGCAAATACAGTTGTGAAAACTGTACATTGTACATTTTGGGTCAAGGATTATAAATAGATAAACTCATAGATAAAGAGTTCATTCTTTGACAGCAAGAAACTTTAAATAGACAAAATGACATTATTAAGTATATTGGCAGGCTTCATTGTGCTGTCCAAAATGTAGAGTACAGTATAACAACCAATTATAAATAGCCTTTCATGTAAAATACAGCTGTGCACATTTTAGAAAAATACCAACAATTTGTTTGAGCTTTGTTTTAAAAAAGCTTATAAATCATACATATTTATAAATGGTACTAACATGCTTACTTAAATTTATAAACATTTTCATAAGTTTTGTTACCCATTATTTCCAGAGCATAAAGAATTTTAAATAAACATTTAATAGGAATTAAATACGTCAGTTACAAAATTACCTCTCCATGTAAGGAGACAGGGGGTGATTTCACTGTTGGGTGGAACATTTCGTCCATTACGTCAAGGCTTACACAGTAACTTTTAAAATGTTGTTCTTATTTAAAAATTACTTTCCTAAATTTAAAACACAATTTAAACTTTTTAAAAAATAAATATACAAGTTTTATTTTCATTTGCTCTCTTTCTGCTTTCTTCTTTATCCACACTGGTCAAAACACAGGATTCTCAACATACTTCTGTAAAAAACACCATGGTGTTACTGTCCTGCTTGGAGCTGCTTTGCTGCACAATATTCAGTCCACACCTACGTTACTTTAATATGCTGCATCAAAAGATAGCTAATGTACTTTGTAAAAATGTCGCCCATTAAACCATGCAAACACTTAGAAAGTTTACAAACAGGTTCAAAAACTATATTGTATGAAAGATTTCATAATAGAGATAAAATAAACCATAATACAAGCCCTTTGCTTTTTGTAGCTTTAAATTAAAATATTTACTTGCCAAATGATCACACCACATATTTTCAGTAAATAAGCATGCTTTTGATTAATATAGGGTACGCTAATTACAGCATAATGGCACATAAAAAGAAACATGATCACATCATTTGAACAAAGGGCTGTGAAACTACTTAAGACAAACTTTCCAAATGAAAAATTTTGAGGCTTTTTTAATGCTGAGGTAAGATTATAAATGGACTTTAAAGACACTGAAGGCATCAAATCGATAAACAGTCACTTAACATTTCTAAATGCTCTACCTGAATGTATTCAACACAAATCTAGTATTTTAAAATGATGATTTATCACGAGCATTAGCTAGCTTAACTGTCATTGGCATTAATGTGCACTCAGACAAGACTTTATTTTAACTGCTGGCAAAATACTTCAGTGTTGAAACATAATAATTCAAATCACCAATTACCACAGAACCAGAATTAAAAAAAAGAAAAAGAAAACAAACAAAAAAAAAGTCAACATGCAAACCTGGTATCTCGTCCTTCTTGGCTTATTCTGATATTCTAGCTCCTGTTTAGAATGTGCTGATATCGACTTAAGATTCTTATTCTTTTATTATGAAAAATTTTGCTTGCTATTGGCATAAGCATTTGAGCACTTTTAGGAAGATACCAACAGTTTTCAATTTTGCAGTCGTGGTATATTACTAAACCTTAAAGCAAAACAGCTCTTCAGCTGTAGGAAAATGAATTCAAGAATTTTATCTTCAGATTAGAAAAAGAGATTTCATTTTCTGCTTCTGCTGCTAGGCAGAACCGGTACCTTTCTCCAGGTTGGACTAGACACTACGTATACATCACATTTCATAAACAACGAATGAACAGAATCATGCACAGGCAAATGAAATTCGATCTCCCAGGACACTGCAGGAGATGTTAAAAGCAGCAGGTAATGGAATAAGACTGGTGACTGATCCTGCTAACTATTTCTTCTAATGAGATAGGAGTGAACGCTGGAATCACTTCCACAGCAACAGAATCCTCTGACCACATTCCTCTGGCAGTCGTTTTCCCATCTCCCCACTAAAAACATCAGACGGTAAAATAGTAAGGCAGCTGTTAGCTTCCATCAACAAAAAGTGCAGCTCCGTACATTTCCAGTTTAGTCACACTCTGCTGGGACAGATGGAGAAGCCAACGCACTTCACTGGCGGGGCTGCTTCAGCAGATTATTTTGTTTGTTTTCCAACATGGCTGCTTGCTTCAGCTTTCAGAGGACCCCAAAGCCACGAGCCATCAGCAGAGAAACTGATCTGGGCCCCTGGCTGAATTTTCCAAGTTTCATCTCTCTTGCGTCCCATCCTAATTCCAAGCCTCCTTCCCTGTGTCTGAGTATGACAGGTGCCATTTAAAAGGCTGATGACACAACTGCAGAGAACTGTGGGCTAACACCACTAGTTGTCATGACTTCACTGAAGGGTCAAAACAGTTACATTATTAAATAACTATGTTGAATCACATTCAGGCATAGCTAAAATTAAAGTAGGGAACATTAAAAGTATGCAAAGAAATTAAATCTTTGTCATTTGAGGTATGGGGTGGTTATGGCAATTTTAGTATGAAAACAAGACCTTTCTTACCTTTCCTAATTCCAATCAAGTTAGAAAATGGACAAAAAGAATGGCTAAACCAATATTCAACAGCATTACCAGAGCGATCATGACTGAGTTAGGGCCCTGAAAATAAAATAAAGATATGAGGATTAATGCAACCTTCCACACAGTGCACAGCAATGAACACGGCCTGACTTGATCATTTCTATCTGTTTTGACCCTGCTCTGAAAGAATACCTAAATACTAAAGGTACAGACTCTGCTCCTGAAACTTTACCTGTCGTATTCAGGTGAGCTAATATCATCTGTGTGAAAATGACCTGGAAAAATACAGGTGAGAATACATTATTACACTGCTTTTGATCACACTGAGATTAAAACATCTGACAAATATGACTGCACAAACAAATGAAAGAAAACTCCATCACCATAAAACCAGAATCAGCTTAAAATAAAGCAAAACAAAGACCTTGAGCTACTTCGGGAAAGCTGGAGCACTGCTCCTCATCCTTACAGCAGGTTCCTTCCCTGATTCAAAACAGAAAAAGGGTTTTGCATAACAATGTGTTGTATGAAAAGAATACCTGTTTTTTGATAGCCAAAGGGAAAAAAAAAAGGTACTTACCACTGCACTAACATACCTAGCAATTTTTCCATTACAGATTAAAAACAATTTTACACCTGCAAAATTACAAACTTGCTTTGATTTACTCTGACATTTAGTGGTCATAAATCCTTATTTTATAGACCGATGCAGTGAAGAAACGAAAAGTCAAAATACTCCTTCCCTTCTTCACTAAACTTGGTTAGAAAACATGATCATTATGTAATTTTAGTCTTTCTGTGAAGCCAGAGAACAAAGTTTTTAATTCTTTGCAGTTTTGGAAAAAAATAATTTAAACATGGATCCTTTCTGATGAGCAATTTGAAGTAATGTTCTGAACAGAAGGCAATTCTCAATCCTTCTGTTCCACTCAACATATTTGGTTTACTACATTTTCACAGAGATTTGTATATGCTTATATACTAAGGTTGCACATTTACTGTAAGTAGAAACAGAAAAACTCTTCACTCAGACAATACTTTCCTAAATCAAGAAAAAGCCCACCATAAATCTCTGCAGAAAACTATCTTTGGAGCTACGTAAGGATCACCGCCTTGCATAAGAAGGTATGTATTTCATTAGAAATGACATAATTTTTTTCACCTTCCACATGAGGCATGCCCTGCAGAAGTTCATTATGCTTCATGACGATGCTAGCTATCGCATATAAATTATATGCTAGCTATACAATTTCTGGAATGCTAAGAACTTGCTATTAGTAATCATCTGCTGCAGCAGTGTAACTGGGAAGCTACTGAACAGTACTTGTGTCATTCTTATATCACGTGCTCTCATCCTGAAACTGTGTCATTAAACACTTTCTACCAAAAAACACACCTTTACACAGTAGTTAAGACAGCAGGCCAGATATGGATTGCTAAGTTCTTGAATAAGTCACAAAATATGTTACGTCAAGTGCTCCTTAAATCTCCGGGGACCCTAAACGCAATCAGCACCTCTTATCCGTCAAGACCATGAAGTTCCCTTTGCTCATATCCAGAGGCATCTGTTCACATGCCGAGGAACTAGCTGGTCAAGTTCAAACAGTGATGAACTACCAGGATGCTACTTAAATGTTGCCGTAGGGGTAATGGTATTGGCAGCAACATTCACATTTTGCTTAATGGCAGAATGTCTAAAATACTCACTAGCAAATGGAAGACTAGGTTTAAGACTACCTTAGTCAAAGGGATTTTGAACACCAAATTCCCACTTACCAGGGGTATGTTTTAAGCATTGGGCCATGGAACTGAAGCAGAACCATGTTCCTTCCTTCTTACCGGAAGGAGCCACTATGTGCCAAAGAATATGGGACATTGGTGACAGAGAACAGGCATAAAAGGGAAGCAGGACTCCAGGTTACGTTTCTGACCACAGCACTGTAAGCAGCCTCACTGTAGCAGTGTCCAACTTGTATCAGGTTTGCGTGGCAAGGGTTTGGTAGTGGGGGGTAGAAAGGGTGGCTTGTGAGAAGCTGCTGGAAGCTTCCCCCATGTCCAACAGAGCCAATGCCAGCCGGCTCCAAGACGGACCCTCTGCTGACCAAGGCCGAGCCCATCAGCGACGATGGTAATGCCTCTGGGGTAACAGAGTTAAGGAGGGGAAAAAAAAATGGCACATGGTAATTTGCAGCCAGAGAGAGGAGTGAGACTATGTGAGAGAACAGCCCTGCAGACCCCCAGGTCAGAGCAGCAGGAGGGGCAGGAGGGGCTCCAGGCGCCGGAGCAGAGGTTCCCCGGCAGCCCCTGGGGAAGCCCATGGTGAGGCCGGCTGTGCCCCTGCAGCCATGGAGCTCCACGGGGGAGCAGATCTCCACCTGCAGCCCGGGGAGGACCCCACGCCGGAGCAGGGGGATGCCCCAAGGAGGCCGTGACCCTGTGGGAGGCTTACACTGGAGCAGGCTCCTGGCAGGACCTGTGGCCCCGTGGAGAGGAGCCCAGGCTGGAGCAGGTTTGCTGGCAGGACTTGTGACCCCGTGGGGGACCCACACTGGAGCAGCCTGTTCCTGAAGGACGGCACCCGTGGGGGGACCCAGGCTGGAGCAGTTCGTGAAGAACGGCAGCCTGTGGGAAGGACTCGTGTTGGAGAAGTTGGTGGAGGACTGTCTCCCGTGGGAGGGACCCCAGGCTGGAGCAGGGCAGAGTGTGAGGAGCCTCCCCTGAGGAGGAAGGAGCGGCAGAGACAGCGTGTGATGAACTGACCACAATCCCCATTCCTCGTCCCCCTGCGCCGCTCGGGGGGAGGAGGGAGAGAAACTCGGGAGTGAAGCTGAGCCCGGGAAGAAGGGAGGGGTGGCGAGAAGGTGTTTTAAGATTCAGATTTAGTTCTCATTATCCCACTCTGATTTTGATTGGCAATAAATTAAACTAACTTCCCCAAGTCAAGTTTATTTTGCCCATGACAGCAATTGTTGAGTGATCTCTCCCTGCCCTTATCTCAAACCACGAGTTTTTTGTTGTATTTTCTCTCCCCTGCTCAGCTGAGGAGGGCAGTGATAGAACAGCTTTGGTGAGCACCTGGTGTTCAGCCAGTGTCAATGCATCGCAAACACCAGTTAATTTTTTCTTTCTCTTTCTGGCACAGTCAAAATCATCCTGGCTTGGCTACTTCCACACTTTTCTACTGTAAAGGCAGTCCAGGTTCCCACCAGGATTCCCACCAAATGCATTTGGCAATTGTGAGATTTATGCACGAAAGCCATATTGGAAGATGTTGAGCAATAAAACACGTTTTACTTTAAACAACAGCTACTTTGAGAATCTTTCAGTTTTGCTGTCTTGGAATGCCAGTGTCAACACTCTTAGAGTGAACCTTCCATTTTATGATGACTTCTTTTGCAAAAAAAATCCCAGAATCTCATGACAAAAACAAGTATAGTACATGCATGCTAATGTTACATATCTCTCAAGAGGAAGTGTGATTACACTGTTCATGTCCACTAAGATTTGGGTTCAGCATCTTTCTCTCCGGTGGTGAGACGCTGGAACAGGTTGCCCTGAGAAGCTGTGGATGCCCCATCATTGGAAGTGTCAGGTTTGATGGTGCTTTGAGCAATCTGATCTAGTGGAAGATGTCCCTGCCCAGGGCAGGGGGGACAGACTAGATGATCTTTAAAGGTCCCCTCCAAGCCAAACCGTTCTATGATTCTAATAGGGACTTCCTGTGTGACCAAAATAAGGTCAATTGTTCCTTTATAGTGTGGGATCTCACATAAAGATTTTACCAGATTTCACCAGGAGTTGCAAGGAACTGTGAAGGAAATCATTGCCTAATACCATTAAAATTCATTGGGATTTGGCTGTCCAATGCTTTGCATATTTGAAAATAACATCCATGGAAATCAAGTTGATTTAACAGCATTGAAGAAAAATTTAGACCTATGGGGACTTCACGGGAGCCAGGAACTCATTCATTACCTGAAATATATCCTGAAACACATCCTGATAGCTGCAACACAGCTTTTGGCTGAATGGCAAGTTGGGACTGCAGCTCAAACAGCAACTTGGTATCATTAGTGCACAGTCTTACAGAATTAAGCTTGGCGGCGGCGGAGAGGACTTCTCTATTGATGCATCTGTTAGTCAGGTTAGGTATAACAATTTCACCACAATAACATTAGATAGGTTAGGCTAAAAAACCTAGGGGCTGTGGTCTGGATCAAGTGATCTCAACTACAAAGACAGAAGAAAGTGGCACCTTAAGAACTGGGTTGATGATTTTATATGAAGATCAAACAAAAATGTGTTATCTGTTCATTATCACAATCTAATGAGTCTGTGCTTTATACAAAGAAGTAAATCTCATCTCCTTTAGCCTACTATGCGCATTTGTTTCCTCTTCTGATAACTACAACTTTTAGCCCAAAGCAGAATTTCCTGATATACTAAAAAATGATCAAATAATATTTGTGGAGCACATGGTTATTACTACTACCTGCTTTGTAGACATCTATAAAATGAGCATTTAATGCTTTAAGACAAATACCACAAATAAGACTTTAGTGCCCTGTAAGGGCTTAAAATAGCAAAAGCCAAAATTAGTCTGAAGAGTCCACGAGTGACCAGAACAGGTGCACTGAAGAAGCTGTAGTAGAAAACTCCAGTCCTGCCTAAAAACTGCCCTTTCAGCTTCTAGTAAGTCAGCCACTTATGCAGTTAAAAATAACCGTACAATTAGTTTTTATTTGGGGAGGGAAGAAAGTTATTTTCCTAAAACGTAGTGCTAGGAAGTATTGACTGGTCTTGTAATCCCATTGCATTAGAAATGTCCATTAAATTTAGCATAAAGTTCCTGCTCAGAGTTTTTTTTAGGATAAGGCAAATACTGATCTATTTTTTCTAACATCACGGCAGTTATATCTCTTACTAACTGGATGTTAAGTGAACAAAGAGATGAGAACAGAAGCACACTGGGTAAATTCAGCAAAATGTAATCATTTTAGATACAGGTAAAAACCAGGCTAAACATTCTGTGTGGCTTAAAAATCCTTACCAAGAAAACCAAAAAATAATGATATAATGGAACACTTGTGCCTGGGCTTGTACTCGACCGAGGGCAACACGCCAGGCAAACGAATACGCGAATGTGTATTCATGAACTACACTACAACAGTATTTTTTGCAATTCAATTCTACTTTCCACCCAAGCCCAAGACAATATCAAATTAGTTCACGTTCAAGGTGGGGTAGGAGCATGCAAGCTGAAAGTGGGGCTAGAGGCTGCTAATGAGCAATTAGAAACAACAGTTAGTACTGGTTGGTACTAACCGGTGGTTAAGTGGTCTTTGGTCAAGTGTCTCTGTGCACACTTCACACTGTGGTAAATACAAGGTAACTTGAAGGTGCCTAATGCTCAGTGAAAAAAGCATGATTTGCCTCTCACTTACTAGAGCCAATGCCTGCAAACAGGCAACTATTTTGGAGCAGTTGACGAACAGTGACTTTGTCATAGTGTTTTATGCATGTTTTCACCTTGATAAAACTATGACAGAGTCCTATGGCTCTTTCTTATGAGCTCCGAAATGATTCTAAACTTTGGTTTTTGAACATCAGAAAATAATTATACAGAGAAACACATTTATCTACTGTATGTGCAGTGTGGTGATATTTTTCAAGTATAATGCCAGAAATAAGGGTACTTGGAGAATCAGTACTGCTCCAGTAACTAACTTATCACACAGATGATATTCAGTGACATTCTTAAGGATGTAACAGATTCACAGAAAATATGAAGCATGAATTTTATTACTAAAACAGCTACTGCAGACTTCTCTGTAAATGAAGTTGTTTGAAGTTCTAAATCAAAATTAAAGTTTATGTTTCATTCAGATGTGAGAAATGTCTTTGATTTAGATACGTGAAAGGAAGAACTGAAAATTGTACGTCATTTATGTTCTTAATGTTTTCTCACTGAGAACCTGGAAAAAGGTTATACAGTACTTTCAGGTAATCTAATGAAAGTACTCAATAAATGTTACAGACTCATTCTGTATCCCAAAACCATCTTTTCTCATTCTCTTTTCATGAGAGTGAGAGTTTCTTTTCTCTTTACATTTCTTAACAAATACCTTCTTAAACTTTTATGGAGGATCTAAGGCAGACACTTTCAAACCACAACAAAGTCACTGTCAGGATGACTATAAAGCAATTGCAATTACTGAATATAAAAAAAAAATAATTCCCCACTGCAGCCCTAGAATTCTGAAGTCTCTCGACATTCACAAGTGTTTGGGATAAAGAGAAGTACACTAATCTGACTACTCCTCAGCAACTGTGCACTCTGCATAACTCCACCTTACTATTGAGCTCAGTCCAGGAGCACTGCAGAACAGGATACTGTTTTTCTGAAGCTGAAAGGCGATACTGAAAATTAAAAAGAAAATTCTCCAGGCAACGTTAACAGTACTGTACTACATCTCTCTCTCAGTCTGCTAGGCCAGTAGGCTACTCCTTTCTGCTTTAATTGCTTTAGTATTTTTACTAATTTCGGCATTTTAAAGAAGTAAGCACTTAGGAGATTTATTCTATAAGGCCAAATTTATAGACACATATGGAAGACATCTTTGAAAAAAATACATACATCTACATATATCTTAAAACACCGTTATATTAAAAATGAGTTCCTAAACTCCACCTTCCTTCCTTACTGAAATGCTGATAGTAAGAATAATGCAGTTAGGGTGCTCCCAATGAAGCAAGTTCCCAGATGACCTGTAATATCAGTAAAACAAACAGTAGCTAATGTACAATATCTCAGTACTCTTCCACCTTTCCTGCTACCAGGCTATAGGTTCACGGTCCTTATCTTGATTATTCTAGAAGGTCAATAAACTGCTGCTTAGGTGCCCTCCTTAGTTTCTTAAGGTGAAGTCTCCCTCAGGTCCAAACTATCATTGGTTTGGATGGAATGCAGGAAAAATAAAGACTATTCATAGCCACTTGTTTTCACCAGAGCTGAACAAAAAATTCCAATTCAGGATAAAATTCTGTGCATGCTCACTCAACATTTACAAGCCTCACAGCTTTGTGTTACCCTACATAGGAGTCATATCTGTGAGATTTGAAAGGTTAAAGGGCTGATATCAACTGTAATGCAGATTCGCAGATTACAAAACCACTGTGAACATCTACTTTGATCTGCACAAAACAAAAGAGAATATAAACTTCCTACTGAACTAGATGATATCATCTTGGCAAAATGTTCATTATCAAACTATTCAGTGACAGCTCCAAAGACTTGCCATCTGAAAACTGACATTACATTTAATTAATATCATTAAAGGCAACTTAAAACAAGACTTTTATCTAAATTTGTCTAGCTGTTGGATCTTCTTACACATTTGCCTGTTAGCTTGGGACACTTATTTTATAAAGTGTACTTACAGAAAGAGATTTAATGTGTCAGATTTCTTTGCCTTGAATCTTTCATTGTAAGATATGTTTTAATCATTCTTGTAGCTCTTCGTGGGACTTTCCCTTAAGATTTTTTTAATTTTAAATCCCTGAATTATGGACATCGTATTTTATTCCAGAAGTGGTTGCACCAGTGCCAAAACCAGATAAAACAGACTCCCATGTACTCTAGTTTAATTTTTCCTGTTGATAAATCTAAGGATTATATTAACATCTCTGAACAACAGCAGCAGAGTGGGAGCTCATGCTCAGTTGCCTCTCTTGCTCCTGATCCACCATCCTTTTCCAGTTCCGATCTGGCATGGCCAGGCTCTATTAACTCTATTAACTAACTATTTTAATATATGATCTTACATTTTGATGTGCTGCACATGGATAATTATGCTCGCACCTTTCTTAGCAGGTGATTTGGATCAGCTCGTATTGGTGATCCATTGTCTTCATTATTTATTGGTTTCCTGGTCTCTGTGTCTTCTATAAACTTCATGGGTAATAATTTTATGTCCTCTTCCATGTCATTAATAAGAATGTTAATAAAATAGAGCAGCATAATTAATCCAAGAATGACCTCACAAGAATATTACCAAATTCCTGATGTTTTTCCAATTACTTTTTGAGAACCATTGGTCAGTTTTAAAAAAAATTATTTTAATGTGACATTTAGCCTTTGCATTACTCTGCCTTCCTTGTCAGAATAAGTAACTGTAAAAGCAAATCAAGTGACCTTCTTGATTGAGGATATGATTCTTCTGTCACACCTGAAGATATCAAACTTGTTTGACAAGACCTTTTACAATGCATGTTGGTTGGAAATTCTTACACATCTTTATTTTTAAATTATTTATTAGTGAAGTCTGGTGTCAATTATTCAACTGTTTTGCTTGAGATCAGTGCTAGGCTATCTGGATCTCATTAAATGTGTCATTCTGTTTATCCCATGAATAATGACATGCTGTTTTTTTTCTACTGGAGAACCAAAAATTATTCAAAAAAACAATGCTTATAAAAAAGAAACATTATGACAATTATCTACACTTCTTCATATGAAATAATTTTATCATCATCAGAGATTCTGAATTCGATAACCTGGCTTTTGCTGCTAACATGGAATAGAAATGTTATTAGTCATCTCTCTCTTTCTGCATAACTATTGATAGTTCTATTATTTCTAAATGAGATTTAGATTCACACTGATCTGAATGTACAGTTTTAAAACTCCTTCTCCATTTCCTGACAAAAAAGAAAGTCAAATTTTTCACGGCACTGTAAAATGCAAGCACTGTTAGAAGTATGCATTCTAAACTAGTTCATATTTTGATGCAATATTGCCTGGTTTTAGAGCCTACAATCAACACAGAGAAGAAAATGAAAACTGGGGATTGTCTGGACTGGGTCAGACCACAGGCCAGCATCCTGTCTCCAACAGTTGTCAAAAGTAGACTTTTGGTGAAGAGAATGAGTGTAACTCCCGGTACTGCCCAATATCCACTGACGTACAACAAACATTGTTTTGAAAGGAGAAAAAGACCCAAACCATGTATATTTGCAAATATGTATCTACACGCACACAAAATGCACCTATATATACATACATGCATACAGGAATACACACTCTAACACACTTTTGTGTTTATGGTTGTAATAGCGATTCATGTTTCCAAAGTCTGTCAGCATCTGGCTATCAACTGTCCCCTCCCAGTTTTCAGAAAGGATAATATAAAGGACTGGAATATTTGTTCCTCACTCCAGTCGGGTGCAGTGGGGTCTAGCTAGCAGACTGTATCCAGATGAAAGTTTGAAAGAAGTGAGCTTTGCCTGTCTAGGTTGCAAAGCTCAGCACTAAGAGGCAAAAGGGCAGTGAAAGTGAAAAGGTTACTTGCGGTACTCACCGAGTCGTTTTCTACTTCTTTTTTCACTGCTGAATGTGACTCATTATTAGCTGGGTTCTTTGGTGCAGCAAATTCTGGTTTCTTAATTTTTGTGTCAGGTTTATTTTCTTTGGCATCTGGCTTACCCCCAGATCTAGCAGGACTTGGCTTCTGTGAGGGTGGTATCCGTGCAAGTGTTGATGGTGATGGGTTGACATATTCATCTTCTTCCCTGAGCTCCTGTGGAAGCACTGTTGGATTCATTTTTACATAATAGCCATGGTAGTGACCATGCAGCTCCCCATTCTCTGTGCTGATGGGATTGTGATGGGCTGAAAATTTTGGCTGGTGTTTCACAGCTACTTCCTCCTTCACTGGTGCTTTTGAATATAAAGGCTTGTTAATTGTGGGTGTTATATTCTCAGTGGCTAAAAGCTTTTTTTCTTGACTGAGTCTTGCCCCAGAAGTGGAGCTTTGCCTTTTCAGTTGTTTTGAAGGAGAAGGCTCAGAAGAAAGAGAAGGACTATGCCTTGGGCTTGCTTCTGGGGTCCGAGGGGGTGTAGTACCTTTTCGATAAAAGTGAGGTGACTCTTTTGGGGTAGGTGGCTTTTCCTGAACTTTTTCTTCTGATTTTTCTTTCACTTCCATTCCTTCCTGAAATTTTTGTTTGATATAATCAGGGCCTGAAAAATAGTGTAGTAGAAATATTATGATTAAAACAAAAGCAAGACTTCAGAGTATAACTATTGTATTGGGAAGTCAGACTGGACTGCCTTGCTAAAATGCTGGCGGGGTGGGCATTACCAAAAATTCACTGACATCCGTAGTGGTTTACTCTAAATCACTCAGTAGTTGAAGTTGCTGTACTTTTTGGCAATTGTTGTGACTAGTTACTAATTTGGTTCAGTCACTTTATGTCTTCAGCTTTGCAAAGGGTCATCGGACATAAATTGTCTCTGACTGAGGTCTGAGGGACTGAAGACTGACTTACCTTTACATATCTAGCATTCTTTTTTTTTTCTGAGGCATGTTTTGAGGTATGTTTTGCTTAATTACCCTAATCTATTTAACTTGTACTCTCACGATCATAGTATCTGTTTGACATGGAAGTAATTAATGAACCGTCTCTTCTGCCCTTATAACCTGCGGGAAATAGGGCCTGAATCACTTTTTGTCCCACTGTGTGCATGTCAGCTTGTCTTATAGACATACATATGTGCCTTGAACTCTCACACACTGCCTTTGTCTTCCTAATCCAATCACTTATCATATGAAGACCTAGGTTAACCACCCTAGTTGGTAAGACAATTCTGCTTAGAAGCTAGGAAGACAAATTCTCTCACATTCACTAGGGAAATAGTTACAGAGCAGCCAGTACGAAAAATATCCTCCCCCTAAATCCTAGCGAAACACCCATGAGCATATTCACCACTAGGACTCACTTATCAAGGTGAATTTCTACACAGCTCTTTACGTAAAGACAAGCTGGCTGAGATGCTTTGCTCCAGGTTCTGGTTGTCTGATTTAACAGTTCAATGCCAAGACTTGAGCAAACACTGCTGAAGAAGCAAAATTGTTGTAAATCTGTCTGTATTGTGGGCAGCATTTTCTATTTTTTTTCCTAGAGGCTACAGCCCGATTCCAGGATCAGATTCCTTAAGAAGTCAGAAGCTGGGGAGCTCTGTGAAAAACGAACTGCAACGATCTTTCTGTATATGTTCAATAATGGCTTCTGCCAAATGCATTGCAACTGTTTCTCCACTTCTATTTTTGCTAGCACCACTACTTTCCTTTGATTTTTTTATCTTCTGTAAGTGAGGCTTATCTGTGTTTTATGACAGAGAGAAATTCTGCGTCCAGAGAAGAATGTCTGCACACATTTTTCTGCTTTTGAGTTCAAAGGAGTCTCTAGCTGTGTTAGGCAGATACAGTGTTCTTACAGATGCCAGAAGCATATCACACAGAAACACTAGGTTGGAAAGGA